>NW_023340151.1:904-2043 GCF_004916995.1 Morone saxatilis | reverse complement strand
TACACACATCTGTGAAACATGTAGCATATCATTTAACACACATTATGATATCACAGTTGAAAAATGAAGTTTTGAGTTCGATGTACATTTTCTTTTCCAAAACTTCTATACAGTTTTAAAGGCATGAATTTTCTCACCAATTGTTTTCTGTGTACTTTCAGATTTTATTTTTAGAAACCTTTGATCTAACAGGCCTCATGATCTTCACACCTCAGTTGTGCTCAGACCACACTGTGCTGTCTTCCTGTTAAATGAGTGATGTGCACCTCAGTTACTCCTCCACTGCTGCAGACCCCCAACTAACTTTCATTATAAGGCAATGTGAACGGTGTGCTTGATGGCTCCTCCTCCATCAGACATCAGTCAGAGAAAGTACATCACAAGGATGATAACTCAACACTAAAATACACATAGACATTTTCAAAAACCTAAACTTCTATGTCTATCTAATGTTAGCTGACTCTGCCTCATGGTGCTAGGAGCCAAACCTGGCAAGAAAACCACTTTGATACTGTATTTCCTGTTGTTATACTGGCCTCCATCAGCCTCTGATGCTGGCAGATTTGGCAGACTGCTTTCAAAGCACATATCTGTGGGTTGCCAGTTTGACAAGAAAAAAAGATCTTGTTTAAATAAACAAAAAAATAAAATTGAAGTCAGCCTGTTATTAAGATTCATCAAGTAGCTGCAAACACAGCTCTACTGTATATATACGGTATGTGGGAGCTGCACCTGCTGTTGTTTTGCTGTGATGTTATGTAAGTATTTTCTTTTAATTGCAGTGGAAATTTAAGTGTTATGTGTGATCTTTTACAAGATGAGCAATGACTGGTTACAGCTAACTGATTTACTCTTACAAATACAACACCAAAAACACATCTGTTAAGTAAGTTAAGTATTGTTTTTTTCTCAAACATGAATGCCTTTGTCATGTGTGGCTAGGATGCAGACAGCTGAACGTTGAGCTTCCTATCGTACCTATAGTGCTGTTTGTTACCACAGTGGAACACTGAGGAGGTAGGGGTTGAATTGTTTATATCCACAGATACTTCTAAAATTATAATAAGATACTTTTAATAATAACTTTTAAAATATGCTGTGTTTTTTATTTTGACATTAAGCATATTATTACACTATTA
>NW_023340151.1:0-890 GCF_004916995.1 Morone saxatilis | reverse complement strand
CTTTTATTGACAGGATCTCATGGTTATCACCTTAGTTGTGCTCCGACCACACTGTGCTGCTTCTTCCTGTCAAACAAGTGATGAGAACCTCACTCACTCCTCCACTGCTGACAACCTCCATTTACGTCATTACAAAAGACTGGACACATATCAATGTCCTTACTGGCTCCTCCTCCTTCAAAGACTTATCATATGTGTTTTGTGACTGAGACTGAGAGAAATAAAATGTTGAGAATTGAAGCTGCAGTATGAAGATGCTTGCAAATGAATGAACATCAGATCATTATTGCAAAAGAAATTGTTTTGGCAGGAGTGTTTATTGCTGTTAAGGCATTCAACAGCTCTAAAGCACATTCATATGATACAGCATCAGTTCCAGTTGCCTCCTCAGTCTATCTGGTGGCAGCATAAATAACATTTGGCTCCGGCTGTCTTCTGTTTGCCTTTGGTCGAAATGCCACTGCTGCGTAGTTCAGGTCATCAGAGTCTGCATTCTGTGAAAAGAGTATTTACAGTCTGAATGGTTATAATTGTCACAATGTAGTCAGGCAGGTACTGGATTCTGTCAAAGATATTTACTGAGCAGGGTGCTTAAAATTAGCTTGTTAGTACTCTTTCATAGACAAATACTGAGACACTGTTTGTACCTCAAGCATAATTTTGGAATTTCTGTGCTACCCATACATATTCACTACAAATATATACATGGAAATATTCCAATATTTCATTGACAAGTTAATGTTAGTCCATTCAATATAGCCCTGGCTGTTTTTCATCTGGCTCTATCAAACAGTATATATGAGTAAATGTTAAAATTGGATTCACCTCTCTTTGCTCTGGATTCTGTTCTTCTTTATCAGCTAAGTGACAGAAACAAAACATCTGGTCAG
>NW_023340150.1:686-2620 GCF_004916995.1 Morone saxatilis | reverse complement strand
TCTCCAGTTCTTTTCCTTCCTTGGACCACTTTTGATAGGTACTGACCACTGCAGACCGGGAACACCCCACAAGAGCTGCAGTTTTGGAGATGCTCTGACCCAGTCGTCTAACCACCACAATTTGGCCCCTGTCAAAGTAGCTGTAATCCTTCTGCTGCCCATTTTTTCTGCTTCCAAAACATCAACTTGAGGACAAAATCCTTACTTTCTGCCTAATATATCCCACCCATTGACAGGTGCCATGATAACAAGTTTACCAGAGTTCATCATCAATTCAATCCTGCCCAAAACGTGAAGTTAACGATGAGTATGTTTGTCACATTCATGACAATCCGTCCAGTAGTTGTCGTGACATTTCACTCGAAATGGCGCTAGAGGAAAAGTCAAGGGATCACCAAAAAGACTCGTCCTCTGGGGACCGTGACGTTCTGTATAAAATTTCACGGCAATCCATTACATTAAAATCTAAATCATTCAGTCTAAAGTATGTAAATAATTGTTTGTATTTATGTATTGAGAGTTTTATGGAGGAACATCCCAACTATAGTATCAATATATTACGCAATAATATACAAAATTATATTTGTAATTAAGACTAATATTTTGCATTCAAAGATGAATGAAATACTATTATTCATAATGGAAATGAGCTGACCAGAGCTTTATAGATGAAATCAAGTGAAACAAGTTCTGTGCTAAAAGTCATTGTTTTATTACATCTGTCCACACGTGTCATTAGTGCAATTTATTAGTGCTAAAACAAGTATAAACAATCAATCATTTTTATATACAATAATCAATTACAAATATATACAAGGAAACAACAAATCCAACAGCATTTATGTTAAAGGACATTGTGAAGCCTTAATTGGCATCTAGCGGTGTAATTGCAACTGACTCGCTTCTCCTTCCCCCTCCCCAGAAACTGTTGGCAGAGAAACATGCGAAAAATGTAAAAGGCTCTATCTAGAGCCAGTGTTTTGTTTGTCCCTTTTGGGCTACTGTAGAAAGATGGTGGTTCAACATGGCAAACTCCATTGAAGGTGACCCGCTCTCTCTGTAGATAAAAACGGCTCATTCTAAGGTAATAAGAACACAATAAAATGGACAAACAATAAAAATAAATATAATAATAAATAAACAATAAATGTTTGACACTGGACCTTTGGGACAAAATGTGAAGAACATAACATAACAACAGATGGCTAATTTATGACCTTAGCTACTTTTTTTTTTCTGCCGTCCACCTCTCTTTCTCCATTGCATAGAATGGTGAAGCTTGAAATTCCTTCCATGTCATTTCATTTGTCATGTCTTTGTATGATGCAAGGACCTTAGCTGGGCAGTAAATGTATTTGCCTGCCACTCCTGGAAATCCTGTGTGGATGTGACTGCTGTTTGGGCCCTGCTTCAGCTATGTGTGACAGAAATGACACATTCTTCCTTGAGGCTTAGGGTCAGGCAGTTTCCTCTTCTTTTCTGCTCTGTCTTCCACTCTGCGCTTGGTTAGCTGGAGTTCACGCTGAAAGAACTCGCAAACTCTTCAAAGGCCGTTATAGGATTGGTCAGTCCCTCTGCAGAATAGGTTTCTTTCTGCACCTTTGTGGAGCAGTAGTGGTATCTGATGGGCCCCTGTTGATAGAAGTGATGAACCAACACTTTGAGTTGAGACCGATGGACCATAGCTGCATAATCAATATCCACAAGCTTCAGCATATCTTTTTGTCTGTGGTAATTTTGCATTAGACCATTGATAGCCTTCATTGGCGATGTCCACCGTTTGTTGTCAAGGACAAACACTCGCCCACCAGTCTTTTGTATATTAGTATGTATATTTCTTTTCGGCTTTTATGCCTTTATTTGATAGGACAGCTGGAGACAGACAGACAGGGGATGACACGCAGCAAAGGGCCGCAGGTCGGATTCGAACCCTG
>NW_023340150.1:0-653 GCF_004916995.1 Morone saxatilis | reverse complement strand
CCCACAGAGCTAACAAGGCGCCCCTCGCCCACCTGTCTTGACCGGCCCAGTGTGGGCACTCCTTGGTGAGGACTCTAACGGCAAGGGTGGAGTATCTGAGGAACAAACAAAAGGAATTTTAGGTTTATTATTTTACTCATATTTATTCAGTACAAAAAGTCCTTTACAAAATGTAAGTCCTAGATATTGATATTAACTTACCCATTTTCAATGGAGGTTCCAGGCTTCCTTGGGACAGCATCTGTAGCTTGTGGATTGCAACTTGTGGGGTGGCTGGGGCACGGGCACAGCAGTGGGTGGGGCTGTGTTTGTCTATGGTGTTGGACCAGGGGGAAGAGGCACGGGAACGGAAGACTCCTCTTTCTTTTGCACCCTGTGTTTGTTCCAATCAAGTGGAACTGGACGACACTCTGGTTCTATGTATTCAAGGTCAAACTTCTCTTCGGTGTCCCTCTCGGAGTGGTGAAGTACAGGGTACTTGTCCTTGCCAGTCACTCTCTTTGAAGCAGAGTTTAGCTCAGTGATCAGTTATGGATCAAACACAGGTGGAAGGATTACATCTGGCCGCTTAAGGTCCAGAAGCCTTTTGTAGTTCCATCGTGCCATCCCCGTCATGCCCTGGGCCTGGAACAATTCACAGGACACATGAGTTC
>NW_023340149.1:2539-3761 GCF_004916995.1 Morone saxatilis | reverse complement strand
AATAGATTAGCTTAGCACATAGCATATCTAAGTAAAGGAAAGGAGAAAGCTTGCTCAACTGTTATTGAAGCACAGAGCATAAAGGGGCAGGACTTAGGAAGAAAGTAAATTCTGTTGATGTTTTGCCATTCTACAACACATTTCGATTCTTTTCGGGGGACACAATCATGATTTGGCAAGTGAAATAAAATCTTTTTCTTTTTTCAAATATAAGAATGAAGACCCTAAACCTTTAAAAACAAGCATCTACAACGCTGACAGATACCAGTAATTACACTCATCACTATAAAAAAGCTTTGCCACGGACCAAGAGAAAATCTTCTGTTCTGTTCTGTTAAATTTTCACCTATTGATGTGAACAGCAGATGAGTCAACAGTAACAAAACAAAAAATCCTTAACCCATTGCAAACCTGCATCCTATTATGTAAAGTATAGGCTACATGTTGCAAGATACAGGATGTAACATGAGATGTGTGTGCACGTTTGTTTTTGTACTTTCATTATATAATGCTGTTGGCAAGCAATCGCTGCTAAATAGAAGCATTCATGCTTCCTGCTTGTTATCAATTGATTGATTTACTTTGCACCTTTGTCAGAGACTCTAAACTCCCTATCGTCATAGTGTCAATTAAAGTGGGTTTTCTATGTGTTACATACAGTACAATTTGTGTAGATACAGCTGGTCATCTGCTATTTAAGCAAAAGTTCTGATGTTGGAGATGCTTACTCTACTCAGTCTGGAACTTTAAAAGAAGACATATGTAAACAATATGTAAAATATGTAAATACTGTTTTTTATATGAGAATTATACATATTTAAGTCAGAGAACAAAATAAATGCCATAACAACTATGAATATCTGGTTATGCTCCATAATCTTAAAATGAATCAAATCCAAAAGTAGTTTTTGGGTCAAGACTCAATTATTATAATATCTCATTTTTGTGAGATTTGTCATTTAACACACACTTTTACAATCCTAACCAACATAAACAACATGAACTGCATTGAAAATCACTTCTCTTACCAAAACAGGGTCAAACTGAAGTTTACATCCAACCGATGGCATCCCGACCTCAAATCTTTCCTAAAATTCATTCGTAGGTTTAAAATTACTGTTTGAAGTTTCTACTCTGTATATGTAAAGAGCATCAACACACAGAGACAGTACTGAGGGATTAGAACAGGAAAGGATAGTGCCAGTCTCTCTCTCTCTCTCTC
>NW_023340149.1:0-2486 GCF_004916995.1 Morone saxatilis | reverse complement strand
TCTCTCTCTCTCTCTCTCTAACTACCTCCCTCTCTCTCTGCAGCACTCCTCCCTGCTGCCACCCACCCACCACACACACAATGGTATAGTCCACCTCTGTGCTGCGGTACTTGTAGGAACATGCTATTTGGTCGGCCGGCAGGGAGAGAAGGGGGTCGAAGAGGGGGTGTGGGTGGGTATGGGCGTGGAGGGGGATAGAAAGAGACATATGGGTGGCCGGTGGGAGGGGGATGGATGGATGAAAGAAGGCAGGGAGGGATGGAGGGAGGGATGGGTAGATGAGGAGGTGGAGCAGGGGAGTGACAGATGTGTTGACTTAGAGAGCAGAGATGCTTGATGAGACGCTTTCTCCACAGAGATGGTAAAGTCCTGCAGCTTTACACAGATATTGTTCAATGTTGACCCGATGAGTCTGCATGTGTCAGGTTTTCTAGACTCTTTCTTTCTTTCTTTAGCTACTACAGCACTTCTCTATTTATGCATCATCATTATAAGCAAGAAAAGGAAGGAGAAGAGGACAGACAGAGCTCACAAACACCCAGTGGCTGGTTTCTCCTCATGAACAACTATATATAATTTTTTGCATAGATGGTTGAAAATTAAATTATTAAGACCCGAGGAGCCAAATGAATCACAGTTTTCACGCCCTAAACATACTCTGAAAAACTCATCAGCAGCACACGCCATTGGTGAAAATGTACGTGTCATATGGGTCTCACACATGGGCGTGGCAAAATGGCTCATTAGCACTCCCTAAAGAGCAGCCCCTGCAGCAGATTCCACCGATATGTATTGAGGCCTTTGCACATCAAGTGTGTATTTTAGTAGCTTTTTTAAAAATCTCATCCAGTTAAATTCCTTCCTTGCTTCTCTCCCCTGGAGGTTGCTCCACAGGCTGTCGCTGTGACTCTCTTGCTCTTGGGTTAGGTTTAGAGGGCTACAAGAGGCAGAGCTGTCCTCCCTCCCTGTCTGTTTGCTTTTCTCATCTGACTGGTGCGAAATAATGAAAAAAAAAACCTGTTCCGAAAACTTTAATGAGGGACACATTTTGGAGTCGGTGTGTAAACATGATTAACACAATGTCAGGTCATATTTGTTTTTAAATGTGCGACAATTAAAAACAAACAGAGAGTTGCAATCTACAACTACACTGCTAGTTGCCACTAAATCCTACACACTGGACCTTTAAATTATGTTTTTAAATCAGTTTGTCCAGACCAACAAAGCAAAAATCTGATGCTTTACTCATGTCACATAAAGTCAAATGTATTTATGTTGCACATTTCATACAATGTGAGCTCAATGTACCACACACAAATATGAACAAAATAAAATGGAACATAAAATTATTCATTCCATACCCACCCACCAACATAAACATACCCACCTACAGATGCTCAAAGAGAGAGAGAGAGCGCGAGAGAGAGCGAGAGAGAGAGAGCAGTAGCCAACCATAGGCCTGAGAGAACAGGTAGGTCTTTGGCTTGTGTTTAAAGACAGCACAGTTATGGTTCATCTTATATCATCAGGCAGTTTGTTCCAGGGAATGGGCCCATAATAACGGAATGCACCTTTACCAGATTAACTGCTGATCATGGGTGCAGTTAGGACCAGTGTCTGATGATCTGACATTTATTGATCATTTGTGAAGAATGCAAACCATAATAACTTCACAGCCAGCATCACTGTACTGATGAAAGAAGCATATAAAGCTATTTGAGCTACATTTGTTATAGTTAATTAACACCGTAGGTAGCTTTGTGCCAAATTTTGTCTTTTTAATCCAGTATCTGTGGAGTATGTGCTGTTGTCAGGCGACAACTGTGGAACCGTGTTCCCAACTTTGAGAAATGTATATATACGCTGTGTGAATCTTTCTTACTACAACAGCCAGCCTATAGCAACCTGACTTTAAGAAACAAAATAAAAAAATGGAACAACAACAAAAATAAGCGGGCTGCATAAGGTCAATATTAGCTAGATTGTGCAACTATGACTGTTAGTTCATCTACTGTTAGTACTGTTATTACCACTACTTTATTGCCCTGTTTGGCTGTAAATCTATTACACTGCCTAATAAAGTTATTGTATATAAGTCAGTGGAATTAGAGTTGAGATCCTCTATAGCAGTGGTTATTCCACCTTTTTGGTGTCAAGGACCCCCAAATGGATACATATCAGGTTGTAGACCCAGATTTGATAAAATATAGTTTCAGGGATGCCTGTCTGATAAGATGAAAAAACTGAATATAGACAGATACTGCAAACATATATATATATATATATATATATATATATATAAACATACATATATGTATACATACTGTGATGTTAAACAGCTTGTAAACAGCTTTACAAGCTTGTAAATATGCAAATTGCAGAAGCTGAGATTTGTTTGATAAAGGTCAAATACAGCAAAACAAACAGCATTATAATGAAGTACTGCAGTGCTGCAGGGATACCCTGGCCTACAAATCTTGTTCAGA
>NW_023340148.1:1929-5268 GCF_004916995.1 Morone saxatilis | reverse complement strand
AGCTGAGTGTAGTTAAACTGTAGGACTATTCCATATATAAATATGATTGTAAATACACTGAAGTGATATAATTTCACAAAAAATTCTCGAGTCGAGGACGCACCGCTGACGTTGCTGGTGTTTTCAAAGACTATTTTTGCACGACCTGACCATATCATTATTCGATTCCCTAGTAGAAGTGAATTCAGAATTGGTCTGGCCTTTCATAATACTCCAGAGCTTCCCATGTCATATAGTGATTAAAACCGTGCTGAACAATATCAGTGGTATCCTGAATCCCCACTCTGTGACCAAGGATTGCCCGTATGGCATACGGATTTCGTATATTAATACTAAATAATAACATACACCAAGTCACCCTATCAATACACTAAAACGTGATACTAACAGATGAAAAACATAAATCATCCCCCCTACTAATAAAACTATAAATTATATACCACTAAATGCCAAAATCTCCATAGTTAACGCGCTGCGTTATTGCAACTTATGATAACACTCCGGTTGTCCTTTATCCTATAAACAGAAATTAAAAAAATCACATGTCTCAGTTGGAATTTAAAAGGATCCTGTAAAGCAACCCTAATCGACATTTCACCATAAAACATCAAAAAAACCCACAAATCCCATCCCATACCATTGGCAAATTGAGACAACAAAACAATCAGTGTACCAACCACTTAAAAACAACATAACTTACATAATAGCTCTAAACAAAGTGCAAACCTGACAATATCCCTATTTACCGGCTGGATAGAAACCCAATTAGCGTCCAAACCACCCTAGAATTGGGGGTGCACACCGCTATTCACTGAAACGTAAGGGTCCTGTCCACAACCCGCCCATAGGTCATAGCTAAACTGTACAATTAGTATATATTTAACACGAAAACCAGCTGAATTTCACTCAAACCTAACCCCATTCCTCAGACAACACCCACCAATAAAATACCCACACTATTCTGAAAATCTGGACACACCGCAACCATCTGGACAAAGACTTACATGAAAAAACACTAACATAAGACTTGAAATTTTTAACAAATCCACACAAAGGAAACCCTGTAATGGCACCACTTACACCCGCGACTAACAACTAAATCCAAACAAATGACGATTCTATAAAGACACCGCTCGCACAAACAACCACCAAATGAGCAGGCGGCCAGCCAATTCACATTTGCCTACACTCATGAGGTATGCCTCAGCAGGTGTGACTGTGGTCCCGCATCAACCCCAAAATATCTATCAGATGAGCAAATCGGCCAAATACAAAGACAGCATTCCTTTCTACATGTCCAACTACCAAACAATGCCAACTCCCGAGCTTGCTCATGTATCACCTCTTGGAACCAACCAAACAATAATAAATAAGTATATTCAGCTTAAATCAAGTCAATCCAAACCGGCTTATGTCTAAACCCCTAATTTGACTTTAAAAATAAATTCATAGCCTATACCAGCTAAAAAACAATACCCACTACAATATGAACGCACCTACAAATACTACTGCTTTAAAACCTCTTATGAAAACATAAAAGAAAACAAACCAAAAATATAGATGATGCCATGCAAAACAAAAACTTGAATTCTTTTAACATAAATAAATCAAAATAACAAAAACACTAATATAAAACACTCCCAACAAACTTTGGGGGATTCTCCAAAATAATTCCATGTGGCAGGCACTTAATAACAATTCACGATATTAAATAAATGTATAAGTAAAAACTCAAAATATGCCCCTGCCATGTCGAACCAAAAAAAAAAACCTCTGAAACCAACCTAATATATAATGTCTTCCCTTACTCTCGTTCATCATCATTCTCGGTTTTTTTGCCATATATATCTTCCATTACCTTTACGGCAATCTAACGAGACAACCTAATAAGTCGTACCCCTATTACGAGAAATAAAAAAGTACGTAATAAAACCAAATACATCCTAACAGAGAACCCATCACCCAAGTCAAACATAAATATTACGAGAACCATAAACCCAGTCGTACTACCATACAGAGACAATAAACGTGCCCATAATCAATACAATATAATACCAATAGTACTATAAATATTAATGCACGGAAAAAAGCTTATGCTGATTACGAGTTATCAAGATCTGGAGCAAGCTCCCAACAACCCCGCTGTTTAACAATCAGTACAGTAACCAGTACAGATCAACAGACTACCAAGCTAACAAGATAACGATATAGATCACAGTTTCGTCGTTAAAAACACTCAATAATTGCATGGCTGAGCCAAAACCAAGTTCTCACCCAATAAAACAATCTACACCCAATACTTTTATTCTCGGCGAATATAATGACTTTATTCTCACAATATTCATGGGACTTTATTCTCGTAATGTTACGACTTATTCTCTAATGTTACGACTTTAATCTCGTAATGTTACTACATTATTTTGCAATATTACTGCTCTTATTCTTGGTTTTTTAATATTATGACTTTATTTCTCATAATGTTACGAGCTTTATTCTCGGTAGTATCCGTAATATTATGACTTTATTCTCGTAATATTACGACTTATTCTTCGAGACCTATTATGACTTATTCTCGTAATGTTTACGACTTTTATTCTCGTAAATATTATGACTTTATCTTGTAAATGTTACGACTTTATTCTCGTAGACTTTATTCTCGTAATATTATGACTTTATTCTCGGGGGGGGATTACTTTATTCTCGTAATCCCCCCCCCATTTTTTTTTCTCTTAGTATGGCCCTAATACTCCGTTGTAGTAATCCATGTTGGATTATTTTTGATAGTACAAAGTGAGTTAGTCAAAAAAACCAAGGGGTTGCCGACAGTACGCAGCCACCACCAGAGGGGGCGCTGTGGTCTGTTTGTACTGCCGCTGATGCCGCCCCCTCACGAACAGCGGGAGTTTTAAAAGCTAGCACCCTGCCTACTCTATTTCCTTTTACCTCGCTGCTTGTACTAACTATAAGTGTGAAAAGTCCAGAGAGCACAGGAAAGATCTTGTGGCGTCGTGTGTTTCGCTCATAAACTTGTTCTCAGTCAATAACTCAACCGTCCATGTCCGACAGACAGTGCTGCTGTTAGCTCTGCTAGCCTAACAGGTGAGCTGTTAGCATGCAGCAGCAGCTAGCTCCGTGCAGGTAACGTTAGCTGGAAGCTACCGTGATGAAGACGATGTCTTTTATTCTGGATTGGCTTCAGACTGACAGCTGCTGGATGAAAACATCATTGGTAAATTGTATCATATGTGCTGACTATCTGGCCTTTTTAAAAACACACACATTGCTTGTTTTCTTTTCTTTTCTTTTTTTCTCTTCTTTTTTCTCTCATTGTATATTTCT
>NW_023340148.1:0-1871 GCF_004916995.1 Morone saxatilis | reverse complement strand
TCAATCAATCAATCAATCAAACAAGTAGCCTAATTTGTTGCCCTGTGTGGGCTGATGGTGTGGTTTGATTGTGTAAGCCACTGAGTTCCAACCTTTTTCCTTAAGGGACCCCTTTCTGTCACTGAGTAACCTGAGGACCCCTGACATATGAGTGACATATTTTATGATCATTGCAATGTATAACATTAACAGTAGAGATTTAAACATCAATTAATCATTCAAATGAATAAAGGAGCATCTTATCTTAACTGATGAACCGTACAGTGAACACAGTAACTGCAGGAGCTTGTGTAGAGATTGGATGAATTTTGAGCAGATTATTTATTATTTATTATTTATTATATAAGAGTTGTCCTGAACTTTTTACACAATGCTCTGTCTGTGTTATGTAGTTTTTATTTTTTAATAATCCCACACACAATGGACAAATTCAGTCTTTTTTTCTCCTTGTTCTATCAGCTCTTTGGTTGTTTGGACCTCTCTAATGCAGGACGAGGCTGTTCATCAGAGAGTGAAGCTTCTGTGAAAATAGCTTGTGCTCAGATCTTCAAAGTTTATATCTTAAATAATAATCTAAACTGTAAAAAGTACAATTTTAATTTAGTTTTCTTCACAGAAATGAAAAAATGTTGAGATATAGCCCTGCAGTGTTCAAGTTTTCTTACACCCCTTGAAAGCTGCAAGAAGATAACTTGTTCCCATTTTATTGCTGCTATGGATAGACAGTGATATTATTCTCGTTTGATTGATAGGTGTGTGTGGATTTGTGCCTATAATGAAGCTGCTTTGCCCGGTAATATTGCTAGAAATGTGTGCTTTAAAGAGCTGCATGCTTTGTTTGACCGCGTCTTCTAAATGCTGAACTGCATCATGGATGGACTGTGTGAATACCTGGTTAACTAATGTTAGTCCTTTGTAGTCCCTGGATGGGATCCTTTGCAGGAAGACTGTATAAAGAGTTGCTCCTCCTCGTCAGTGACATCATCATCATCATCATTTTGTTGTGTAATCATTTTAGTGTGAACATTTGGGGTATGCTACTCATGCACATAGTGAATGTGTACCATATCTCTTAAATGGATGTGCATAATGTACATCCCTCACCTCTTCCTCACCTCTTCCTCACCTCTTCCTCCAGCTGGACATTTTTCCTCTCCTGTGCGACTTCCTCTTTTAAATCCTCCTCCTCTTGTTAAGGCCTTCTCCTTTACATGTTCAGGCTTGGGGAGTAATGTAATCCATTACAGACGACACATCTGGATGCTAAAAATCTTCCTATTTCCTTTCCTAAGGTCACATTGTTGTCTTATAGAATACACTTATATCAACACTCCTTATTGACATTTCTTTTCTCATATCTTTACATATTTGGTGTTGAGCAAATCCAAAAGTAACAGTTACATTACTTTAATATTGTGAGTACTGGGAAGCTACTGACTACATTTTATTTATTTACATTACATTTTTAAAGTAACCCTCCCAGCCCTGTGCATGTTGCTGTCCTTCCTTTCGAACATCTTTCATGTCTTCTTGTCATCTTCTCATCCTCTTTTGTGACTCTCCTTTCATTCTTCTTTATTTAATAAATTCTGTTCAGTTTTTGAGACAAAAACACAGTTTTTGACACAAGTAATGTAACTAATGTTAGCTAGGTCCAGCACACCAGCTCCAGGCAGCTCTTCTGCTACTGTAGCTAACATCACAGCAACAGCCTATCTTGGCAACCTAAATGTAAACTAAAGGTCTGTGTGTAATTGAACGTTAGCTGACGCTCATATCGGCTGGAATGGCTAACAAGATGGTGTTGGTTGGCTCTGCCCCATGCACTTTGTTAGTTTCCCATTCATAGAGCCAGGGCTGTGTACAAACAC
>NW_023340147.1:0-6065 GCF_004916995.1 Morone saxatilis | reverse complement strand
AATACTTTGATATCTAATTTTAAATTGCTTTGAAAATTTGGTCCTTTGAATACAGTGGTATCTAAAAAGTCAATAGTTTGCTTATTAATTTCTGATTTTAATTTAATTGAAGGGTCATGAGAATTAAGAATTTCCAAAAACCTAACAAATTCCCTTTCAGATCCAACCCAGATTCCCCAAATATCATCTAAATATCTTAGATAATAGACTGGCTGCTTTTCACATTTCGAAAAAACTTCTTCCTCCCAATTTGCCATAAAAATATTGGCGTATGCTGGTGCGAACTTTTTGCCCATAGCTGTTCCCTTAATTTGTAAATAAAACTTATCATTGAACATAAAATCATTCCTAGTCAAATTGATCTCTAATAATTTCAATAATTCCATATCTGGCCTTTTCGGATCAGGGTATTTTTCAAAGAGTTTTTTTACACAGGCAATACCAGCTACAATCGGGATATTAGTGTATAAGTTATCTACATCTAATGAAAAGAAATAGAAATCAGGGGGGACCTGTAGAGTTTTGACAATTTCCACAAAATGGTAAGTGTCACGGACATAAGCAGGATGCCTAATTGATAAAGGGGTCAAAAAATGTTCCAAATATTCGGCTGTATGGTAGGTCTCACTACCACAGTCTGAGACGATAGGTCTCCCTGGAGGGACCTCAAATGGAATAGTCCACTTAGATGGATCCTTGTGGATCTTTGGTAAAACATAAAACCGCCTCTCACGTGGCTGTGCACTTCCCATCAAATACTGTCTCTGTTTGTAATTAATGAATTTTCTCTTTTTTAGATTGTCCAATATATCCGTTACCATCGGGATCGTTTCCATGTATATAGGTTTTTGTAATTTTTCATAATAAACTGTGTTATTTAATTGTCTTTCCACCTCTAATATGTATTGTTCCCTACTTAAAATGACAACCGCTGACCCCTTGTCAGCTGGCTTAATTACTATATGTTTTGTGTTTATTAATTCCCGTAAAGCTTTTACTTCCTGACATGAAATATTGTATTTCTCTTGTATTGACTTATAATGTTTTTTAAATATTTCCATATCTTCCTGAATTAGGGTTTGGATCTCCGGTGGCAACTGATCCATCTTTGGAGTCCAATTTGATGGACCCACAAAAGGTAAAATTCCAGTCTTGTTTTTATCCAAATCTTTGAAATACGCAGCCAATTTAATTTTACGGTGATAATTTTGCATGTCTAATTGAAATTGTAATTTTTGATTCCTGCCTATGTCCAACGTGGGAATAAACGAAAGTCCCCTGCTTAAAAGACTGTGTTGTGGTTTGGTAAGCTGGAAGGCTGTAGCCAGAACCACAACGTCTTGAGCCTGGAAGGACTGCACTCCTTCCACCCCCTCCTGCTCCAGACTTAGGGGGTGCTGGAGTTTAAAGTCGCCATCCAATGCTCAAAAATTGCTCTTGCTGTTTCAGGCGTCCAGTGGATATCGTCAGCCTCAGTCTGAAACCTGTCCTTAGGCAAGAGAGGAATGTAGGGCATATTCCTCTCCAAGTGAAGATTCAGGGATTCCAGGTTATCCTGTTCCTCCCCAGGGAGATGTGGGGAAAAGTTCACCTTTGGGATCCAGATCTGCGCGTATGGAAACTTGCGCTTGGTAGATCGGAGTGCTCCTTGCACATTCTTTACGGTGGTTTCTGTCTTGTTCTCCCTGCCATTGATGCCAAACGCCAAGATCACCTTCTCAACCGTGACCGTAGGCGAAGGTATGGTCTTCTCCATGAGAGCCTGTGCATGGCGGAAGTGACTCCCCGGATAACACTCGACCTGGAGATCCTTGTTAAAAAAATCTGGGAAGTTACTGAGGTTTGAATCTCCGACAATGAGACACTTTTTGGTGACCACCAAGTTCCAGTCAGTGAGCTTCCGTTGGGTGTTAGGATGTCTATGCACCCTATACCTAGGAGGCTCCGGCTCTGTAAACCGGTCGAAAGACTCTTCAAAGAGTTCTTCCTCCAGGGCATCCTCCCGGTGGACCTGGATGTCCGGTACTGTGTCCTGCGCAGCTAAGGCATCAGCTGCCTCCCTCTCCTGCTGTGCGTCCAACTCATCAAAGTACCTCCCCATGTCGGAGGTCTCGCGCTCCCAAATACCTCTCACTTCCTCAGCAGGCACAAGTTCTGGCTCCTTTACCAGATCGTGATCCTCCATCAAGATCACTCCCCCAGTGGTCCTAGGTCTCCTACGGGCCTCCCTCTGTTCTCGAGGGGGTTCCAACCGTGGGACCTCCGGTTCCCCATTGACGTCTAGATTTGCTAGATCCGTCATTGTGGCCACTGATGTCCTCACAACAGGTTGTCGTGGGATTCTGGCCTCCTGAAGGCGGGCCTCCAGCGTGGTTGCCTGTTGTGGGACCTGTATTGGTTCCTGTACAGGAGCCGTTGTAGCCTGTCCCAGAACCGGTACCTGTGCCCGTGTTGGAGCTGTTGTAGTCGCCATTCTACTGGTGACCAAGGCCTCGGCTCGTTCGATGACCTCTTGTGAAAGTCGGGGCAGATTGCGTTTTGCCCAACGAACCGCCACCGCGAAGGCCTCCTTCCAATCTGGCGTGAGAAGACCGGAAAGTTCCTCAAGGAGATCTTCCAAACCAGCTTCATAATGCTCCATTAAAATCTGGTAGGTAGTGTACCCCCAGTTTTTAGCATTAGCGGTGATCAACTCCACCGTACGCTCTGTTGGAGCAGCTGGCTTAATCATGTCAGCCAAGATCTCAACCATCCTCGAGATCATTCTGGGCTCCTGCTTCCCAGGCTTCGGAGCCACATTTTCCCAATGGTGGACCTGCCGTATCACACCATTTAGTTTGCGAATGAGCTTTCTCAATTGGGGATTAGCTGATTCGCGTCTAACCTCTGGCCCACTAGCTCTCGGAGGGATCCACCTCCGGGCTGGCAACAGGTTAGAACGGACTGCTTCCGCATATGAGCGGTACTGGGGGCCGGGATAACGAGAGTCCCTAGGGGGAGGCCCTGGCCGGTTAGGATAGGGGACTTGATCCCTTCTCCCAAAGGAGACAGGGGGAGCACGGTCCTTCCACCCACGAAACTCCTCATAACCCCGGTCCCTATGTGGTGGAATGGCACGTGAGCGCTTCCTGCGCACCAAGTGCCATTCACCATCAGCCATCGTGGCTAAGTGTCAATATGTATTTATTAATTTATTTATTAAGTGTAAAATAATTATAAAGAAAAACAAACAACTAAAGGCGCTTTCAAATGAAAGGATGTCCTTATCAAAGAAAACAAACAACCAAAGGCGCTTTCAGAAAGAAAGGATGTCCTTGTAAAAGAAAACAAACAACTTAAAGCGCTTTCAGAAAGAAAGGATATTCTTGTAAAAAAATTCTTGTTTTTTTTATTTTTTAAATGTAAATAAAATTAAAATCAATAAACTAATAAAGGTGTGCCAAAAGAAACGACGTTTCGACCAAATATGGTCTTCTTCAGGTAAGCACACAAGAAACTGCTAAGATGGCTCAGGAGCTCAGTGAAGGTGTTGCTCTGTCGAAGTCAGAATGAAGAATGACAAGAGCACCCTGCTCCTGTATTTATACCCTCCCCCTTTTTTTTAATTAAATTGTAGTTTAGGATTTTCAGGTTATTGGTTTTACTGGTTCCTCAGGTAAGTATATGGTTTATCAATAGGGTAAGTATGTATTTGTTTTCAGATTCATAGGAAGGTATATAATTCAAGGTAAGTTTTTAATAAAATCAATATATATTTATTTTTTTAAGGTAAATAAAATAAGGTAAGTATATATTTATTTATTCTTTAAGTATGAATTTTGTTATGTATATGAAATAAGGTAAGTATTGAATATGTTTAATAAGGTAAGTATTGAATATGTTTAATAAGGTAAATCTATATTATTATTGTTTAATTTATGACTTTTTAACTGTATTAATTGTATTAATTAATAATCTTTTGTACTTTTCCATTTTTTAGGTATATGGAGTGATGTAAGTATTGGAATTTGTCAATAGGGTAAGTATATATGTATTATTAATGTGAAATTATGAATTTTGAACTTATAAAGTTTTATGTGTACATTTTTAAACTAATTTATTTGTATCCAATTAAGTAGTAAGGTTAGGATTTGGTATGTAGATAATGTTAGGTTTAGGATTGGGTTTAAAGTAAGATTTAGGATTAGGTTTTAGGATCAGGATTAAGTTTAGGTTTAGGTTAGGGTTAGGTTTAGGATTGGGATAAGGGTAAGGCTTAAGGTTAGGTATTAAGATTAGGCTTAGGCTTGGGTTTGGGTTTATGGTTAAATATTAGGATTAGGCTTAGGTTTGGGCTTAAGGTTAGGTTTAGGATAAGATTAAAGGTTAAGATTAGGATTTCACGAATACATGGCTAAACAATAAGGTTTAAGGGTGGGATTAGGTTTAGGTTTTGGGTTTAAGGTTAGGTTTAGGATACAGGATTGGGTTAGGATTAGGGATTTGGGATTAGGGATAGGATATTTAGTTCTTTTTCATATTAAGTCCATATGGTTCCATTGTCCCCAGTGTAAAAATCCAAAATCTTTCCCTCTTTTTCCTCTCCCCATCTGTCCAATTAACATTCCTTTCTAAACCCGCCATCTTCAGTGAAATAAAACCATGTAATAAGAAGTGTTTAACTAAAAGCGTGTCCATCTCTTTTTGGTTTCTGATATTGTATCTGTGTTGCCACATACGAGTGGACAGATTATTTCTCGTTTCACCAACATAATGTATTCCACATTTGGTACAATAGATTACATACACACAATTGACTGACCTTGGGCTAAAACCCTGTTCAATCTTAAAAACATTTTTGTTCCTTTGATTTTTTATGAATTTTAGCCTGGAAAACTGAGTTTCTAACATGAGTGGCCTTTCCCGAGTCAATGGTGGTAGTTTGGCCTGAACTAAAATATCTGCCAAATTTCTATTGCGTTTGTAAGCTGAAATCACCTCTGAGTTCGGAATAAGATTACCTGAACCCATATTCTTCACAAAATTGCACTTAAATTTGCTATTCATAATTTTACTGATTGATGAAAATGTCGTAATAAGGGGAATCCGATCACCATGACCCCTTTCTTTAGATTGGCGAAAGGTACGGAGACAATGCCTTAAAAAGGTTCTACCGTACCCTCGTTTTTGCAGGGCCTTGAACAAGGTCCCAACTGCTTTTCGGAAGTCTTCCTCCCTTGTGCAGATACGCCAAAATCTTAAAAGTTGGGACTTTACAATACCTCTGAAGGTATGCTTCGGATGGAAGCTATCTCTATGCAATAGGGCATGCGTATCTGTACTTTTGAAGAATACTTTGATATCAATTTTAAATTGCTTTAAAATTTGGTCCTTTGAATAACGAGTGGTATCTAAAAAGTCAATAGTTGCTTTAAAATTTTTCTGATTTGTAATTTATTGAAGGGATCATGAAATTAAGAATTATCCAAACCTAAAAATGTCCTTCGATCCAACCAGATTCCCAAATATCATCTAAATATCTTAGATAGTATGAGACTGGCTGCTTTCACATTCGACAAAAATTCTTCCTCCCAATTTCCATACAATTATTGGCGTATGCTGGTGCGACTTTTTGCCATAGGCTGCTTCCTTAATTTGTAAATAAAACATATATCATAACATAAATCATCCTAGTCAATTGATCTCTAATCCATTTCAATAATTCCATATCTGGCCTTTTCGGATCAGGGTTTTTTTCAAAGAAGTTTTTTTAACACAGGCAATACCAGCTACAATCGGGATATGTGTATAAGTTATCTACATCTAATGAAAATGAAAATAGAAATCAGGGGGACCTGTAGAGTTTTGACAATTTCACAAAATGGTAAATGTCACGGAATAAGAGGATGCTAAATTGATAAAAGGGGTCAAAAATGTTCCAAATATTCGGCCTGTATGGTAGGTCTCACTACCACAGTCTGAGCGATAGGTCTTCCCTGGAGGGACCTCAAATGGAATAGTCCCACTTAGATGGATCCTTGTGGATCTTTGGTAAAACATAAAAACGCCTTCTCACGTGGCTGTGC
>NW_023340146.1:0-2322 GCF_004916995.1 Morone saxatilis | reverse complement strand
GGAATAAAGCTCCATTAACTGCTCCTGGGTCTGGTCGAAACTCTAGCCGTGATACATGAAACATACTGAAATATGCATGCACAGGCTGTGGTGCAGAGGCAGAGCGGGTTGTCCACTAATCTAAGGTAATTGGTAGAGGGGGTTGGTGAACAGTAATAAAAAAAATAAAAACTAATCGGAAGGTTGTTGGTTCGATCCCCAGTTCCTGCACACATGTCGAAGTATCCTTGACCAAGATACTGAACCCCAAATTGCTCCCAATGCTGTGCATCGATGTGTGTATGTGTGTGAAGGGGTGAATGTGGCACGTAGTGTAAAAGCGCTTAGAGTGGTCGGAAGACTAGAAAGGCGCTATACAAGTACAGGTCCATTTATCATCCATTTATAGTATTATGCATATTTCACAGATGATGCAAAAAGCATAATTAAGATGCATGAAATATCTATGCAGCAGAAATATGACTCATTTTCTCCTGTTACACTATGGATAGTGCACAGACTTGTAGAGGAAGGTGCTCAATTGTGAATGGTTACCTTTCCCCCCTCTCCACCAACATCAGTTCTGAGGGACAATGCTTAAATGGCAATTTACCGATTTCACACCTCAAAATTAATTTGAAAAAAAGTCCTCCAAACTACTTTAACTTTAAAAATGACCTGAGAATCAGCAGAACAACACTGTTTGTCAGTTACTTTGAAAACTGTTACAAATTACTGTTACAAAGATGACCATATGAAGTTGCCCCACTGATTCATGCCCCACATTTGGGGCATGATCTTCTTCACTCAATTTATACACAGCCAAGGTTTTGTAGAAGTCGGACACACTACACACAAAAAAACCTCACCTTAATACATTCAGGCTTCCCCTAACCTGTCTGTGGCTCTCAGCCCCAAGCTCATTAGTTCCTACTGAAGACGTAAATGGTAAATGGACTGCACTTATATAACGCCTTTCTAGTCTTCCAACCTCTCAAAGCACTTTACACTACATGCTACATTTACCCATTGACACACATTTATACTGTGATAGCAGATAAAATAGTACTCATTCACATACTGCCACACTGATGACACAGCCTCAGGAGCAATTTGGGGTTCAGTATCTTGCTCAAGGACACTTTGACGTGGGTCAGGGGAGGAGCTGGGGATTGAACCACCAACCTTCTGATTAGTGGAATAGAATGCCATAAAGTATGGCACCACAAACAACAAAAATTTTATATTATAACCTTCATTATTTCCGGACTGCAGTTTTAGAATATATTAGTTTTAGCTAGCTGTACCTAGTGGAAGTGAAACAAAGTGTATATCAGGGTGTGATACATAATACTTGTTAGTAGAACAATTTTGTGTTGGTTTGGCTTTGTGTGTGTGATTTGTTGACATTAAGAAAAAAATGTAATATCACCAGATAATCCTTTAGAATAGTGGTGATCCCTACCCCTATGATGGGTTGCCAGAGCTTCTCGGCTGGTCATGAGGCCTTCTTTTTTATATATATGTGTGTAGATATACTGTATGTATCTCAGCATTTCACATTGTTTAAACAATCTCACAGGATAAGAGCACGATTAAGCTATCTTGACAGAGCCTTCATTATTTGATAAACAGCCTCGTCCTGCAGTAGGAAAGTAAGTTAAAATTACCAAAGAGCTAATAGAACAATTAAAATAATGATAATGAATTCTATTTATAGAGCGCTTTTTAAGAAACTCAAAGACAATTCACATAAGTTAAAAAGGAAAAGAAAAGGGTAATAAAAACAACACACTAAAGAAATTGTTGCTTTATCGATAAATAACCTTTTAATTGCTTCTGACAATGGACTTGTCTATGTACTTGTATTATTAGATCTTAGTGCTGCATTTGACAACATTGACCATAATATTCTTTTACAAAGACTTGATGTGGTCACGGGAGCAAGTATGGGTGAGCAGGCGAGCAGCAGAGTTCTGGATGTACTAAAGTTTATTAAGGACTTTAGAAGATGTTCACACTCTAAAAACAAATGTCTTGGCTCAACATAGAAAATTAACACAACAGTTTCCATCTCTCGTTTTGAGTTGTGACAACACAGAATGAATTTATGTTCAATCAATGAACTATATTAAGTAAGGTGAATTAGCTTTTCCTCTACAATGAAAGGTATTTTTAATTACCACCTACTTAATAATTGGTAGCATTAACACAAGTTTTTAAGTTGACTCATAAAATTAAGTTGTTCCAAATAGTTTCCCCACATTATTTAAAAGGCATTTTAAGTGTCATGTACTTAATAACTTTAATAATGGTTTTTAAGTTGACACACATTTTTAAATT
>NW_023340145.1:0-4101 GCF_004916995.1 Morone saxatilis | reverse complement strand
ATCATGTTAATATTATATTAAAAATGATAAAAACCTATTTAAAACCATCAGCATTGCTTCAGCATACCTGTTCATTGGCTGATGTGTTCAAACCATCACTCCAAACTTTTAGACCCTCACCAACATGAAGAATCTAATAAATAACTGGTTTCTTACAATTATTTAACAAATCTTTAATTTAATAATATGAGCTAAAGAAACATTTCACTATTCTAAACATACAATATTAACATTGTGGTTTTAAACCTATTTTTAAAAACTGACTCTATTCAAACACCAAACAATGGCTGATCTCAGCCGCTCTCTCAGGTTTCAGGTTCTGATGCAACATTTTATTTTTCTAATTTCCCACCAGGTGGAGACAAAACATTAAAGTTTGGTGGATTAACAACACAAGCTGATTTAACTTTTGTCTACCTACATTATACAGGGGCTTGTAAATACATGGGTGTATGATTAGAGCTCTGTTCTAGAAGTTGTTGAGTTGTGTATTTAAATGTTTCCAACAATGTTCAAACCCAAAGAAATCAGGAAAATTCAAGTGTTACTTGTAGTACTCTAGTTGCAATGACTTCTGGGTAAACACTGGATACACCGGATACGTCAGAGAGTGAAGAAGGAAGTCATTGAAAGTGACCCTCACTGTATTAAAAAGTATTAAAAGTAGTGAAACAGTAAAATTTTCCCTGTGACTGTTTCACTATTATATGATCTCATTAGATTATTGTGACTGCATTAATGGAAAAGCAGGACTTCACTGTTGTAGTTGGTTGAGGAGCTCATTTTCTACTATTTTGTATCAGACTGCAACTAATGATTATTTTCAACATGATTTAATCTGCTGATTATTTTCTCCACTAATTTATTGATTGTTTGCTTTGTGAAAACTCAGAAAACAATAAAAAAAGTCCAAAGTGACACATTCACAATGCTCAACCTCAAAAACAATTATTACATAAAAAGAGACTAATGAAGAAATTCTTGCTTGAATGCCGTATATTTCTACCTTCACCAAACACATTTCTTTGTTGAATTAATAAACAATTATGCCCCTCCATGTCATGTATTTCTACCTCCTTTAAACATAGATATTCTTGTTGAACATTTTACCTTTATAAATCAAGTTACATTTATTGCTGTAATTTTATTTGAAATATGCTCAATAGATGGATAATTAATAAAACAGACTACACCTGAATGTTATCTGAAATATTTATTCAGTGAACAGACAGTTAAGCACCTCAAATACATTTGTAACAAAAAACAAAAACAACAACAACAACAACAATATTGAAATGTGTGAACACAGCTACTGAACATACATACTTACATATTGAACATACACCACAATACATTAGAACAGGCTAAAGTCATGTCTGGCTTCCCAAACAGTCACACTAAAAGCCTTGTTTTCAGAGACTTTGTGCGCTGTGAGCATCGAGAGCCACCGAGCTCAAAAAAGATCGTCTGAATTGCTTCGAAGGTGTACCTCATCTGTTTAGATACTCCATGTTGAGGGCATACAGAAGGCCAAAGGTGTGCCGAGGCAGTAGAGAGGTCTGGAAGTTATGCACCACGATGTTCCCTTCCTACACAACTGCCTGATCTCACACAGAGATGTCAGCTTCATCATCTTGTAGGACAGGGAGGATGACAACAGACGTACCTCACTGGTGCCAAAGTGTCGGTGTCCTGAGGAAAAATAACAGATGCATTATTAAGAGCTTAGAAAAACTAAGACAAAGTAGAAAGAACATTTTCTGAAGAAAATGTCTGTGAATGCTGAAAAGGTTAATGCTAAAGCTGAAAAGGATAAGTTGTAAGCTGAGAGATGATTGGCTTCATAAGGGCTAAAAACAGTTGAAATGTTAAACAGGTAGAATAAAATGGGCAGCTATACACTGGAACCTGACAGCCAAAGAAAACTGATGAAGCAAAGGTAACATAGCTGAAGTGATAGCTGAGAGTAGATTCAGTAGTTTAGAAGTAGAAATTGTGAAAAGGAGGTGATTAACATGAATTGTAAAAAAGTTAGTGTAAAGAATGTATGAAAATCTAAACAACTCAGAGAAATATGTAATGTGAAGAGTGAGAAAAGGGCTGAAGCTGTTGGACAGGAGAGAGATGTATAAGCCAATGTCAGGACATGGAGAGGCTGTAAATACTGAAATCTTCATTTTATGAACAAACTCAAACGTATTGAATACAAAGACATTGTTGAAGACGCTTCAAAAGTGTTAGTTTGAACTATAGCAAAACAGTATAATTTACTTTAATGTGATGTTTTGAAAGGATCTCTGTGACACTGTTGAAAGGAGACAAAGAGAGAGAGTGTCACTATCTACATCCTCCACAATATCTTCAACCTCATTTAGTGTCACAATATTATGAGCTGATGTCTCTGCTTCACTATCACATTGTTCACCATCAATCATCTCATCTTCAGTAACAGTTCTTGCTATTGAAAATCCTTAAGTGTACAACTTTTATGGTTTCGACTTT
Source organism: Morone saxatilis (assembly GCF_004916995.1). Lineage (NCBI taxonomy): Eukaryota > Metazoa > Chordata > Actinopteri > Moronidae > Morone > Morone saxatilis. The sequence goes on along the minus strand of NW_023340145.1, from coordinate 1,599 downwards.
TGTGAGAACTGAAGGTTGGGCGAGTGTTTGTTTTAAAGGTACACCTTAGAAAGGGACATTGTACAGTTCCTCGGTTCTTTAAATGATGCAAATCTCTTTAAAATCACACATTTTCACTGTTGAGTGATCAGTGTGATCTTGAGAGGTGTGACCGTAATGCTCCAGGTGTTTTAAATACACATACACAGTCTGTGTGAATGCAAGATAAAACAACCATACTTAACACAGAAGGAATCCCTAGATTGAGGAGCTGAATACATCAAGCCAAAAACAGAGACAAGAAAAATGTGTGTTGGGAATCAGCTTCTATTAATGTATGAACACACTCTTCTACTACATCAGGCATATAATTGGTAAATTCATTTGGATTTTAAATTGTAATCACATGGCAAGCAACATAAATGTAAACATGAATTCAAACATTTGTCTTTGTTACTATGATAAAAACACTGTAAAAATAATGATATTAGCATTGATGTCACATTAACATACACACTGCCATTCTTCCTCATGTATTCTGTCTCTCATTTTGTAAAAGGCTCTGAAAATGTAAAAAGCCTTCTTCTAAACGTCTGACAGGATGTGAAGCACACCTTTCATTTGTATGTGACAGTTACAGTACTTATGGACACAAGACAGGCTCTGTTCTGTTTTTGACAGACGCCACGAGCGATTTTCAAAATAAAATCCCCCGTGCAAACTAAAAACAATGAACTAAACTGAAATTAACCACGTAGCACATTTACATGTTATGGGGCATATTTCGAAGCACCTAAAACATGGAATACGACTAATTCTGAGCTAGTAAACAAAGTCTCACAGGCAAAATGCTCCTTCTGAAACGCTGCCTGGGGGGGTTGAAGCAGGACCAAAACAGCGTTTGTTAAGAGTTCTTTTAGTTCTCTTGTTAAGAGTTCTCTTAACAAGTTTAGCCACAGCACCGTGCTGTAAACATGCCAGTCTGGGCTAACATAATTTAACGTGATGACATTTAAAATACACTTTGCTTGAGCAGAATGGTTGTGGACTCCTGCTTTTATAGATATTTGCATATTGCAAAGCCTTATTTCTGAGTCAGTTTAATTTGAAAACTGTAATGAGATCAACAATTACTAGTTACCATTTTTACAGTGTGTGTGTATATAACTTTTTACATTGAAATCTATAGCAGCCTATGTAACGTGATGATTTGTGACCTCCAGTAAATATACTGGGATTATTATAATATAATATAATATAATATAATATAATATAAATATGGTTTCTAGAGCAGCAACAGTTACATCAGTAAAGTCTCTGTATAAACTAAAATTACTAAAAAATAAATAATAATCCTGACATTAAACACACAGACATCAGTCAGTGTCAGTGCTTCCTCTCAGATTAATGACACTAACAGAAACACTCACAGACTTTATTCATTATTAGATGAATGTGGTTGGAACAACAACTGCAGAGTAAAGCAGGTGGAAATATCTCTGCTCTACTTCCTTTAATTACAGGAATCAGAGATACGTTGTCAGAAAGGTTATTATATCACTTTAATATTAACTTTATATTTGGCCTTAGACTGAAAAACCAGGAAGAGAATTTACATCA
>NW_023340144.1:0-2882 GCF_004916995.1 Morone saxatilis | reverse complement strand
TTTTGAGAACAACGTTTGATAGCAAATGTTTAATAACTAACGTTCATTACAAACGCGGTGACGTTTGATAGCAATATGGTTTTGCATTAATGAATTTAGTTAACTTATAGTTTGAGGTATGTTGTTTGCAATCCAAAATCCCTGCTCGGGAGGCATCGCTGGATTGAAGTTATGCAGCCCACAGGACCTTTTCTCTCTACGCGAGAGAATGCGGCTCTCCCCCTCTGAGGAGATAGAATGTTGACATTTCGCGGGCATAGGCTAATACAATTCCCTTAATGGCAAGGCTATGTAGAACAACATGTATCAGCCTTGGTTTACCAATATAATGGTCATATTTGATGCAACAAAGTATGGAGGAAAGTGGAAAATGTCAAAACTCGTTTGATATCAATATGTAGTTTAGAGTTTAGGTTGTTTCATTAGTGTGTATATATATATTACAATTTATCCTATACCTTCCTGTCCCATAGAGACTGACAGAGTAGTAACAGTTTGATTGCAGTACAGGGGGAATACACATGAGTCATGAACAACAGAACCACAAGCAGACTTATTGATTGCTGCATGTATTATACAGGCTTACTTCCGTTGCCAGCACAAGACTTATGGAGCTGGGAAAAACTCCAGGAATACCAACTGTCCTGCCACCCTGTTCCTTGTGCTAAAAAGGAGCGCAGATGACAGGAGGTCAAGGTAAATTTAAAAATGAAGCTAACAATTGTAGATATTGTTAGATATACTGTACTAATTCTGTCTACCATAGATCAACAGATGTGCATATGCAGGAGGGATACCTCCTTTATGTCAAGCTGCGGCATGAGCACAATCATCGCCTCTCCGGTGTTGATGCCCTCAGCAAGAGGGATGTGTCAGCCATCACCGCAGAGCGGCTGACATAGTTGTTTAGGCAGGGTCATTCCCCTTCATCTGCCCTGGACACTCTGAACTATGACCTGCAAGAGGAAGAGGGTGACAACTACTTCCTTTTAGCAGCAGACCGGTCTGCCGTTCCAGACTTCCAGTTCTGCTACAGGTTAGTCTATTATGATTACAGGCCCGTTGCACTTACGCCTACATATTATGTGATGTGCAATATATGTTGTCTATGTTGGTGCATCGATAAAGGTATGTGCATACATGTGTGCTGATCACCTTTGTGTCACAATAGGCTGTACTACAAAATCTTCCAGCAACAATATGGAGCCCCCTCTGGAGAAGAAATGGTTGCTGACCTCAGGGCACGTATAGATGTATATTTCTACGATTGTGTGTTATTAGATGTAGTCTACGCTGACACATCAGTGTTCCACTCGGGGGGTAGCACTCCAGAGGACTGGTTTGAGACACTGGCTTATGAAAAGGCTGTGGTGGGTGAGTACAAACATTTAATTCAACATTGCAAAAACTGATATCTAGCCAAGTGTTATAATTTTATATCGACATAAAAAATCTAGTTGGTATTGTTTTTAGTATAAAGATACTTATTTTAAGTCAAACAACTGTATGAGAAAGCTCCAAGTAGGTATATTTACTCTAAAAACAATACCAACTAGATCTTTTTATCTTAATATAAGATTATAACACTTGGTTAGATATCAGTTTTTGCAGTGAAGCTGTAGTGGCATTTAAGGCTATGGCTGTGATAGTCATTGCAGCTCAAATACTCAACTTCCATTTCTTTTTCTCAAATAAGAAGAAGATGGGTGCTGTGGGTGCGATGATGGAGATTCAGCTGGACCAGCTCCAAAGACCATCTCCGGTAATAACGGTGTTGCAGTAAGATAATGATGTGTGTTACACTGGAGAAATGCTAGATATGTGCAGCATGTAAGTCTGGTCGAAAGATTTAGAATTATTTATGTATTTATATACAGACGACCCCCAGTCCCATCCAGCTGAGGAAGCAGGAGCAAGTAAGTTCACCCTCCAAAACCTCATAATAAACCACTTGTCTCCCTTGACACTGACACAGGCAGCATTTAATTTGATTGTTAATTTAAGTTAAAGTGTACTAGCTTTTAGTACACTTTAATCTCCCCCATGATTTCATTTCCTAAATCCATTCTTATTTTCATCTAAATATTCTTTGCTACTTATTTTATTTCATTATTAACAGTATAATCACAGCTACCTTTTATTTTCCCCCTCCACTTTTGAATTCATTTGACTGTTTATCTTCCAACATGATTTTTTTTGTTTATTATATATATATATATATGTGAGTGTGTGTTTTTATTATTATCACCACTGCTTATGTTTGATTCTTATGTACTCTTTATTTTAGTTCTTATTGCAGGCTTTTGTGATTCGTATTGGTAATTTATTTTTTGGTATTTTGCTATTTTCTATGTAATCATTTGTAAAGCAGCTTTGGTCAACCCTGTTGCGTAAAATGTGCTATATAAATACATGCTGACTTGACTTGACTTGATTGCTATTCAGATTTGTCTAGGCACATCAGAGGAAGTTGAGGAGACAGCATTCCTGGAGAAGCAGCTTGAAGACATTGTTGGGCTCCTGAAGCGCATGCTGCGTGAGGATACAACCTTCACTGCTCCAGTGAAATCCTTTGTGGACACATTTGGGAAGCTCCACACTGACAGTGCTGTACAGTCAGCATTGTTTTCCTTCGGGAAAAACAATCAAGTGCAGTCTAGTGTTCGTGCAAGGCCGAGGGGCTTCCTTCAAACGAGTGCCACTATAGGTGTCCAACCGACAGCGGTGTCCCGGAGAAAGGCAGCTTTGGGTGGTAGGAGAACCCTTGGAGCTGGCAGACCCCCAAAGAGCTCCAGAAAGGAACATGGGTACTCCAGACAAGGCAGACCAAAGGGTGTACCACACAACCTTTCATACTGCGTCCAGGAGAACACTTCCTTAGG
>NW_023340143.1:0-4036 GCF_004916995.1 Morone saxatilis | reverse complement strand
TAGACCTGCTCTATTTGAAAAGTGTCCTGAGATAACTTCTGTTATGAATCGGCGCTATACAAATAAAATTGAATTGAATTGAATTGAATTGAATCATCAATATCTGACAACCTGGGAAAGAGATTCAATATTTTCTTGGCCCGGTTCTTGCACTGTGTAACTTTGGTTGCCGGGTACAATGTCCCACAAGAAGTGCGTTTTGCGTCAGTAGTCACACTCCACTACCCATGTCAGTGATTTTAATGAAACTCACTCATATTTTATGGAGACAATTATTCCTGGTTTTCCCTTTGATGTCCTCCGGCTGCTCCGCTTCGACTGTCAGTGATTTACATTGTCTTAATGGACAGATAGTTGAGCCACTTAAGCTAGCTAAAGCTGGGAGTGTCGAACAGGCAACAGACATGGCAGAGGTAAAGAGACAGAAGGGGACGTTGACGTGGGTGCTAAGAAAAAAAGTGACTGAGCAAGAGGCCTATATAAGTGCAGTCCATTTACCATATTTACGACAATGGTGTATAGGTGAGCTGTACTATGTAGGGAAGTCGGATTGTCGCTTTAAAAAGAGTACGTGTGTAGTATTTAGTGGCATCTAGAGGTGAAGTTACAGCAAGATTACAACCCTCTCTCTCTCACCTCTCTTTTAATTAATTCACTTGACCATGGAGGAATGCGTGTGCAAAACTGATGCTGGAGGGCAACTACAGCATCTTAGTTTGAAGTGGATGACTAAATGTTAGTGAGTGAGTGAGTATATATATAATACATATATATAGCTATTTTGTGGGTTAAGTAGTAGTAAAGATAGCAAATTTGGGCCTGTTGATCCCAATATTTTGCTCTCTGTGAACTTGGGAACCTGAGAGCATAATTCCCAGAGTACTGTGGCTTCAAAGAGAAAATAGTCTTTGCTTTATCCTCTGCTCCCTCACCAGGACCAGCAGTTTGTATATCTGGGTGTATGTTCTGACAGAGGCTTGCCTTGTCTGAGCCAGAGGCAGGCTTGGCAGGGACCCCGCTTGCCCTCCCTTATCTCCTGCTAATCAGCAGCCAGGAAAAGATGCCACTGCCGTTCTATAGACTTACCTTTCAGTTTTTGACACACTGATAAACAACAACGCTGATATGATGAGGGTTGCAAAGGTTTTTTTTGCTTCTCTCGGGGTATGTTAGGTTCACTATCATACATAGAGTGAAAGCCGCTTCCATCTCTGCTTGTTTTGGTGAAAATTCACATTAAAGAGTATTAAGAGTATAATTGCAGTTTGTTCCATTGACTCATTTTCTCAAAGTTTTCTTTACATAAGCCATTAAAACCATTAAAACAAATTTTAGTTTTTATTTCAGTTGATTGTCTTAAGTATGCATAAAAATAATTATTAATGATCTACCCAAAATGTGAAGATTTGATGTTATTCACATAAAAAAAAATATGAATTAAATAAATTAATTATAAGTTGCTTTTATCTGTTTTGACAGGTCATTGCTTTAGTGAAGAAAAACTGAGTTTGTAAGTTGATGGTTACATTTGTATAACTGTGACAGCTGACAGAGACTTCCTGCTGCTTCTCCCTTTTAGGAGGGAAGCAGGAAGTGCATCACTACTGCTCCTCAGCTATATATGCTGGAAGAGTCAGTTTGTCAGTTTCTCACTCTCTTCTAGGGATATGGTTTGTTGTTTGGGTTAGACTTTTCTTGGTGTTCATTTTCTTTGTTTATTACATTTCACTGTCACTCACACAAACATGCCAGACACTACTGAGGTACTGACTGACATACTTTATATTATTAAATATATGCTCTTTGTCCTACCCTCGAGCTGGGCTGAGACAATAACGAAGATGCATTTAATTTACTTTATTCAGATAAATTCTGTTAACATTAATTAATTTTAAAGTTTGTAGAAATGCTGTGTATGAGACTTCAATTAACTGAATGGAATTGGTACAATTAACTCAATTTACCCAAGTTATCTTAACAATAAATCATTTTTGGTGCTATACAAATAAAATTGAATTGAATTGAATTGAAATTGAATAAATACTTGAGTTACTTCTACTCAAATCAAATATTTGTCATGCTTTAATTGAGTGAATAAACAGACTGTTAAAGGCAGTTGGTTTCCTCGAAAAGTTTTAGTTGAATTTACTCACTGGGTTTTACAGTGAAATGTGGACATCAACTCCAGAAAAGTTCCTAAAATTTGGTGAGCAGCAGGGCCGTAATGGTGGCCATTTGGTTTGTTGTTACAATTATTACCTGTAGTCAGTTGCATGCATTATTAATAATATATAGACATATTTTTATGACCGACCTATGGCAGTTGTTTTGGGCCAGGTCTTATCGGGTTCATGCAGAGAATCAAAGCTCTGTGACAATGTATATCTATATGGTCCATATTAAAGAAACAAATCAATTGCTAAAAATAGCTAAACTTCCACAAAGGAATGGTTGTTGTTTGTCACTTCAACAGCTTTCCATTTTATAGTAAGGTTCAATCTGCCTTCTGTCTAACACTGGACTAAATCCAGCATGTATTTGGAGTAACAAATTGTGAGAGCATGACATTTGTCTTAGAATGAACAAATGGAAAACGCAAATGAAAAAATACAACCACTTAAGTGCGGCCATTCCAGGGAGTTGAGGGAGGACATTTTACTGTCCAGATGAGGAATGCCTCGCTAATATGACAGACGTATTACCAGTAACGATCCACCAGACAAATGATGCAGCAGCCGATTCAATTTAACATCTACATTAGCCATGTGATGCGATTTAGGGGATGCATGCACAGTCATTTTCCACCACATACACACACAGTCACCATCAATACAAATGCAAGCACTTTTTTTACGCGCTTATGCTGAGTAACACGTGAATTCCCTTTTCTTTTCTTTTTTTTCTCCGCTCCTCTCTTATGCACACACACACACACTCAGGCTGTTATGAATCCCATGGAGCTGAGCACAGAGCAGTACAGATAATTATAATAGATGGAGAGGGCCTGAAGATTATTTAATACCATGCCAATATTAGCTCCTCATCAAGCTAGCATGCCACGTGTGTACCTCACATTAAGCAAGCCAAACACTCACATTATTTCCCATCCTCTCTAGACACATACTAGGGGGATGAAAAAGGGATTTTTTGAATTTAGTCCTGCGATGATGCACTTCACCTCATTGTTCCACGTGCAATTATGGTTAAAAAGCTGCGATTACCAATTAACCAAAAGTAGGCATTGCATGTGTGGACAGCATTTCCAGTGGGCTCTATGACAATTCTGCTTATCGCTCCGGAAAAAAGAGTTTCACACAAAATAAGCAACCAGGTTTACAAGGCGAATGAATTAAAATTGACCAGACATACATATAAATTATTTCCAGGATTTTTGGTAATTTTAATCAAATTCAAGGTGATTCCATGACTAGGCATGGGAACCCTGACTTAAGTACCCTTTTGAAGTACTTGCACTTTTCTGTAGTATTTCCATTTGGCACAGCAGCCTTCAGTGTTGATAGGTTTATAGGATTACTACAATAAGATTGGTCATACATTACAAGTAATTACACTTACAATCAGGCGGGACACTGAGCGAACAGAGAGAGGCAGCTGTATCTGAGCCACAGTAACATATTTTTGAATGTATTTATTTCTTTGGCAATCGAATTAAAAAACAACAATAGGTGTTGTGCAGAGGCAGAGCGGGTCGTCCATTAATCAGAAGGTTGTTGAATGCTGTTGTTCTGGTCGATGGACTTTGCCAACGCCTGGTGTGAATGGTGTGAAAAGGCTAATATGGCATGTAGTGTAAAAGCGTTTTGAGTGGTCGGAAGACTAGAAAGGCGCTATACAAGTACAGGTCCCCTACCATTTACCATTTTTTGGAAAAATGCTGAATATCAGATCTGATAATTGGCTAGGCTGAAAATCAGTCCATCCCTATCCAAGAACTTGCGTAGCGGTACGAGGCACTAGTGCCGTATCCAACGCTGAGTCTGCTTCACTGTTCCCATCCCTGGCTTATCAGCCAATC
>NW_023340141.1:0-2277 GCF_004916995.1 Morone saxatilis | reverse complement strand
TGTAGATGACTGGGATAGCCCTTCCATTCAACTTTTTTATTTTGCCACATGGACATTTTGGGCAAGATGGTTACAAGTACTTTCCAATAGGGGGATATACAAGCACAGGCCCAGAGTCACATGATATCTAAGTCATGGAAACACACAAATACTTCATAAATAAACAAGCAAATAAAATGTCCTCATTCATACAGTTGGTAATGAGGAATGAGTGTATCCAATATGTTTCCCCTTTGAAGAAGGATTCTGTCTCCAGTTCCACCTCTCCATGCCCCTGTAATGTAGTTCACTCAAACTGTGCATGACTATTAAAGTGCCTAGCCACTGATGATTTAACATCATGATTATGAATAAAACACTTGTGCTCACAGATCCTGTTTTTTAACTCACGTTTGGTTTTCCCAGCATATTATAAGTTACACCGGCATTTTAACAAATAAACCACATATTTAGTGTTAGTGTGATTTTGCCCCTAACCTTGATGTCAACACCAGACTTAAGATGGGAGAATTAGTTGCCTTTGATCATAGAATAGCAATGTATGACAAGGAATCTGAGACATAAATGATGGTTGGGCCTTTTAGGATGATCTGACTTCACTATGTAATCACATAAATTAGAAGACCTCTTATAAAAGTATCTAGGCAGAGTTTGAAAAGTAATTGAGTAATGGGCCAGCTATAGCAGAACTGTATGAAATATGACAAATCTGGAAAAAGTAACTTTTTCCAGCTTGGTCCAGAGATGTTTACATACAAAGTTTAGTGATGATTGTTTGTAAGAGAAGAAAAAACAAAATTCATAGTTGTGGAAAATTAATCTCAATGCAAATGGCCGTAGTTTATGGACCCACAGAGCCATGCTAGTGTTTAGGCACAGCCATGTTTTGAGCTAAATGCTAAGGTCAGTATGCTAACATTCACACAAATACAATGTTAATATGCTAATGTTTAGCAGGCATGTTCACCATCTTAGTTTAGCGTGTCAGAATACTAACATGCTAATTGCTAACTACACCAAGTACAGCTGAGGTTGCTGTTTTGTCATAAACCAGATATGACCTGACACTAGATGGAAAGTACAGGGATTACAAGAGTGATTACAGCTCATCCAGATACAGACATCAATGTCATGGCAATCCATGATGTTCAAATTTCAAAAACCACAAACTAACCTCATGGTGGGGCTGGAGAAAGTCAGAGTCATTAAGATTGATCCTCTAGCACCTTCTAGTTTAGAACTAAATTTCATGACAATCCATTTGTTTAGACTACTATAATTATTACCTTTGCTCTGGTTCCATCTGGAGTTTCCTTCCATTTATCTGCTGGAATGTGAAAAAAAATTATTGACGTACATTTTTTGATTTCCTGCAGTACATTTATAAGAAGTAGACAATAATAAAAGCTTCATTATATTTAACATAAATAAATAAAATAAAATAAAATGTCAAATGAACCTTTTTGACTTGCAGCTGCTAAATAAAGTACTGTTGGAATGCAATAAGAGATGAAACACTGAACAATAGGACTGATTTGTTTGTTTTTTTCCTTGGGCAAGATATGGCACTGTACTCAACTTGATATTAACCTAGATTTAACAGAAACCTAGATAGTATTTCAATCATTCACCACTAGGGTGCAGCCATCTTTAAACAAGGTAGGTGGTGACATCACCGGAATGGTCTCTGACAGGCTCATTCACTGGAGCTCCTGTTATCATTTGGTGTTAGCAGCTCCTTGTTTTGGGGTCTTGTTAAATTACTATTAAAACTATTTTGTCCTTTCAGTGTCTTAAAAAATACATAGAATTGTGGGTATGTTCACAGACAGACAAAAAAATCATAGGATTCTTACAGTAAATACACAGCGTGAGTATTTATGAAGTGCAAACTTTTCGTATCATATCATAGTGTATAATAATGTGGTGCAGTGAAGAGATACAGACACTTCATAAGGTTAATGATAAACTACAGAATGGTAGAGTAACATATCTGACTACATGTTTAAAGAAAATGTTTATATTAGGGCTGCCCCCTAACAGTCCATTTTAATCATTAGTCACTGAGAAGAGTCTTAATTTACCCACTGTTCATTATTCATTTTAACTGTCCATTCAGGAGCTGCATCTTGTCAGCAGGATGAAAGTTTCAGGGTATTGTTGCAACCCTGACCTTTTCTCTTGTAACACAGGGAGTCACACACCAGCGAGCTATTGCATATGCTAACTGTACTAGCTGCTGCCACTAGCTAGTTAGCAGTCCTATTAGCGGACTGT
>NW_023340140.1:1308-2237 GCF_004916995.1 Morone saxatilis | reverse complement strand
ATATATATATATATAGTGTCTGGTGTCAAATCTCTCAGGTGAGTTTCCCTTCTATAAATAAAAAGGTGAGTTTCAGGTGAACAACAGGTAAACAGTCACACAGTAAAGAGTCGTTGGTACATACAGGATTCTTTATTGAATGAAGCAAAATAATGAAGAGAATTTTAATCCCCTTTATGAAAATAAATAAATCATTTTCTTTGTCTCACAGAAGCCCGCCCGCAAAAAAAACACCTGCAGCTGATTTCATCTTCCGCTTTATTTTCCAACCAGGAGATTTTATTTTCCTGCTGACAAGAGTTCGTTCAGCCGCTCGCAGGGCGCCAAAATAATAAAAACATGAGACGCTCTGATCCATTTTGGCACGGGATAAATGAGAGGGGGGGGGGTCATTATGCGGTGGTATAGAGAGACGACGAGTAGAGGAGCAGGAAGAGACAGAAAGAGAGAGACAGAGAGAGAAAGAGACAGAAGCTGAGGGGTTAAAGTATAACCAGCAGTGCATTTGGTTTTTAGGGACCTGGTTGTGCTGATTTTATTCCCAAAATATCCCTTCAAAATAAAAGAACAATGAAATCTCAGTGTGCGAGTTAAGCGTTGCCATGGTGACTAACTGCAGACTTTTCCTTAAGGAGCTAACACACCCCGCTGAAAGGCAAATAAAATAATAAAAACCCTCCACCTGCTGGAGTGATTCAAACATTACACCCTCACTGTTACCAGCGAGTGAGCCAAAGCTCCCATTCGTTCTCAATGGGGAGCGCTAACCATGCTAATGATGCTAACGAGCGTTTAAAACTAAAACGTGAAACGTTTCAGGTGAAAGAGAGATGATGTTGGAGTGTGACGATCCTGTGTGTGTGAGGAGTGATGACGATGAAGATACTGCTGTGTGTGTGTGTGTGTGTGTGTGTGTGAGGAGTGTGTGT
>NW_023340140.1:0-1265 GCF_004916995.1 Morone saxatilis | reverse complement strand
GTGTGTGTGTGTGTTTCTGACCCTTTAAATTAGCTTCAGGCTCACTCCACCAGTTTAACTGCTCTGGAGCGACTGTCGACTGTGAGCGTCAGACTGTCTCTCTTCCACCAGACTTCATTCAAAAAGTGGTCGTTTTAAGATTTTACTCAGTGAGCTTTCGTGTGCGGCTTTCCTCGTCTTCAGACCTGTTTGGTTCTATATTTATTGTTCCTTGTGGTGGGAGCGAGCCTTGATGCTTGCTGACAGTAAACACAGCGGCTGATACTGAATACTGAGAGTTCCTTCTTGTTACTGTAAACACCTGGCGTTTAACCACACACACACACACACACCACACACACACACACACAAACACACACACACACACACTCCTCAGACGACTCACTCGCTCCCTTTATCGCTGTCCTTTATCCGATCACTCTCTTTCTATACGTTGTAGTAAACTGAATCTTGTGACTGTCGCACACAAACTGAGTTTTGTTGTTTTCTGACGTTTAATAAAAGGATAATATGAGCCGCAGTAATACTCAGTAAACTGCTCGCTGAAGATAAACAACAACAAGGCTCAAACATTTACCGCTGCGTCCATTTTAAACTGGGAAAAGTTAAAAACATGAATGAATACTTTATTTAGTCCAGAAAATTCAGTTTGAGTGTGACCGAACTGTAAAACGGTATTGATTTACTGTTTTGTTTACTCTAACAGAGTATTTACAGTATGCATATACCACTGTGTGTGTGTGTGTGTGTGTATAATACCGAGTGTCAACAAACTGAATCCAGGAGGGTCGGGGTCAAAGGTCAGACAGGTGAGGGTTTATTCCAGGTCAGAGGTCTACTGCTGATCTTTGAACGCGTCCAGGCCGAAGGCGTTGTCCAATAAACGCTTCAGCTCCGTCAGGTGAGTGTTTTTGTTTCCTGTAGCCGGAGCCGCCGCCGGGTCTCTACCAGCGTACCTGAGACACACAGAGAGGTCAGAGGTCAGAGGTCAGAGCACACTGAACTGACACATGGTGAAGATGATGATGATGAAGAAGAAGAGCTTTACCAGACAGGCTTGGCTCTCTGGATCGTGGTCCTGATGCGAGGCTTCACGTAGTCGTAGTAACCCTGATTCTTGTGCTCCTCCTGACACCAGACCAGGTCGGCGTTGGAGAAACGCTCCGACTCCGCCTTCACCTGGTCGAACGGGAACGGAGACAACTGGAGGGAGAGAGAGAGAGAGAGAGACAGAGAGACAGGGAGAGAGAGAGAGACAGGGAGAG
>NW_023340139.1:0-4592 GCF_004916995.1 Morone saxatilis | reverse complement strand
ATGCAGAAAAACTAATCCATGCATTTGTTACTTCAAGGCTGGATTACTGCAACTCTTTGTTATCAGGTTGCCCTAATAAGTCCATTAAGATAGCTATTGATTATTTCCTGCTGCTTACATTGATTATATTATGTATCCAGTGTGCTGCTGTGGAACGTGTGGAGAACGTTCCTGTTATTGATCCGAGTATTAAATCAATGAGACGAGTTGCACTGCTGTGTAACTGGTAGGATATATTTTTACTGGGAGGAGGTGAAGCTGCAGTTTGTCTGCAGCAGGCAGAATGAAGGACAGACTGTATTTACATTCTCCAGCTGTGAGGACCCCGCCACAAACATGGCCGAGTTTCGGCCGCTTGCAGCGCCGCCACACTCAGCGTTTGTCCAAACTCGACACCAGCGACTGAATGGTTTCAGCCGCAGTTTCTGTCCCAATTAAAGCTTCTTCCTGTGCTTTCAAACATGTTACCCGATCATTAGGAGACCTTTCTGGTTATTATCACAGTTAATACAACATCTGGAAGAAAACAGCTGCTTTTAAACTGATCAAAGTTTTTATCCCAAACTCACAGAATCTTTATTCAGAATTAAGAGACAACAAAAGATTGTTTTCTTGAAATTAGGACAAGAAAATGGGTCTTTTCTGTAAATGAAGTTCAGTTCATTTTGAGGTCAGGATAAAGAACTCCTGCTTATCATTTAATATCATAAATACACTTATTTATCATATCATAAAAATATAGATAGAATTATTATGAGGAAACTGGTGTGACCTCAAAAGTTTTATCTCATGATTGCGAGACTTTACAGTCCCACATTAGCCTAGCTTAGCACAAAGACTGGAAGCAGAGGGAAACTGCTAGCTCTTTAAAACAAACAGCTGGTGCGACGCTGCGGCGCCGAACACTCGGCCTCAGAAACATTCAGGAAAACCAATGAGTCCAAAAGGCTTCATGCACAACAAACCCCAAAAACACAAAAGATAAAAAACTGAATTATAAAAGAGAGAGGATCCTGCTGGTTAGACAGACACTTCTACTCTGACACAGATAAAGATTTATAATAACACTTTGGTTTAGTTTCAAACTATCAGACACAAACTGACGCCATCTTTAAAAAAAGTTAAATTAAATCAAATAAAAAAGATTCAATCAATTTAACAGCAGAAACATCAACAGACTTCAGATCAGTTTAACTGTACAGTATCTACAGCTGCACACAGACGCCTGATTGGACGGCCCATCAGCCAATCACAGGACAGACAGGCTGCTGGTGTCACACAGTGGGAGGAGCCACCTACTGAGCATGTGCAAGTGTCAGTGAGAGTTAACAAATTATTTTTATTCAATTATTAAAAAATTTACTTGTAATAGATTACATTTTTCTCAAAAAAAAAAAAAAATTCTCCAGACGTTCATCTCAGTCGTTGAAGAATTTAGTCGAAATATTTGTATTTTCAGTGGCTGTAATCCAGAAGTACGACCCGCACTGAGCACGTGCAACTGCACAGCCTACACGCTAGCCCACCGTTAGCTTATCCCGTCATTGTCATCGGGAAAAAAATCTACCGAACAAGAAAAATCTTAAAGAGAAAAGTCGTAATGTTTTTTGGGAAAAACATAACAGTTTTTCTTATTGTTATATAGAAGAAGTGAATATTTTGCGGGGAAGAACAGTAGAAGAACGTGCGGTACGCTGAGATTAACGTGGTTCCGTCTGTGAGAACCAGAAAGAACTCCTCCCACAGCGCCACCTGCTGGCAGAATGTCCACCGTCTGATCGGGACCTCCGAGGAGACGTCTGCCTGAGTCACACTTCTAACTCCGCCTCCTTCCACGAGTAAGTATGACCTCACTGCCTAGGCTCCGCCTCCTCAAGTTTCCCACCATCCAGAGCTGACTCAGCAAGTTCTTCCTCTGATTGGCCGGGCCATCCTGAGGAGGCGGGGCCTGAAGCGAGACTCAACAGAGAAAGTCCAATAGAAACGATAGCTGCCTTGTCAACCAATCACCGAGCCCCGTCTCTGGGGGGGACCAATCAGAAGTCCTCCAGTGACATCGCAGATGACATCACAGGTGAATGACGGTTTTATTGCTCACTGATTAACTACGTCTTCTTATTGGCCACGCTGCTTGTTGCTAAGCAACGGGCGCTGTGACACTAATGTCAGAGCTTTGACCAATGAGAAGAGCTGAGGGGGGGGACAGTGAACAGAAGGATTAACTCAGGTTTCGCTGGCCCAGCCCCCCCCACTGGCAGCAGCAGAGGTGCATTGTGGGTATGTGGACAGAAGCTGAGGTGTGCTACAGGTGCTGGTGAGGGACAATCTGAACAGACGAGACAACGATCAGAACAAACTAATGTTGGAAAACAAACTTTAAAACAGGGTCACAGTAAGCCCCGCCCCCTCTACACAGCGGCCAATTTGTCTCGAGGACTACTGCTGCTACTGCTGCTACTCTGGTGCTGCTTGACTGTTGGGGTGGTGGTGGTGGTAGGGGGTGGTGGTGTTGTTGGGTTAAGTTGTTGTTTGTTGTTAGTATGTCATAGGCCTTCCAGGTGACATCACGGCAGTCTGCCCGGACCTATCAGTAGGCCATTGGGGGGGGCGTCAGTCTCTGGCTCTCCAGGAGTTGGGTGTGCGGCAGAGGCCCAGGAGAAAGACAGGGAGGAGAGCGGGAGGGGGAGGGGGCGGATACGCCGCCAGGGTCAGCACTCAGCCATGACGCTCCGGGGAGTCGCGGGGGGCCCACTTCGCAAAACCAGCGTACGTTCTGAAGGGAACAGTTACTTGCATGTTACCGTGTACGGCCGGCTAGTAACACTCTCGTCTCTGGAAATACACACAGCGTACACAGTTAGTACAGCATCAGTACATCCAGGGTGCAGTACAGTGCAGTATCGGTACAGTACTAGTACAGTACCAGTACAGCATCAGGTACAAAGTACCAATGCAGTATCGTACAAGTACCAGCTACAGCATCGCCGTAACAGCATTCAGTACAGTACCAGTGCAGTACCCAGGATGACAGAGTACCAGTGCCAGTATCAAGGTACAGTACCAGTACAGCATCGGTACGAGTACCAGTGCAGCACTCGGAGTGGACCACCGGTGATTTCAGAAGATAGGGTTTCAATTTAGAGCAGCAGGATGTGAGAGTTCTTATCTGGCAAGATGAGTGGAACGGACTCCTCGGAGTTGGTACAGTTACACAAGTAGACCGGAGTAGTTTCCAAGAGCATAACCCGCCTCTTTATATTGCAGACGTACTTTTATCGGAATTCCACTGATACGCACGGTAGGAAAATGAGAATTAAGCACCTCTATCGTAGACGCGCAGTTAAGCTGTTACAACGTATCTCCAGAGACGGAATGCAATACTCTTTGAAACAAGCAAATTGTATTGCAATGTGTCGACGTTATGAGAAATTTCACAGCAGTAGAAGACCAGCATCTTTTCCTGAACTCTTTTCCGCTCAACTCTCAACCAACAAAGCTCACTCTGCAGACTAGCAACGTAATCCTTAGAAAGGATAGCTATTAGTGCAGGTAAGGAGCAGGGCTGCGACAAGTACGTATCCTCTCTATAAAGTTCAACTCCGGGTTGCGCCAAACACTGCTTGCATGTTAACCTGTGTCTCACATTCTATGTATTCATAACTAAAAAAACCAATAATTACGGAAATGCACGTAAAGCTCATCGGCTACAAAATGCTTTTCACACAAGGAAGTCAAACCATCGCTTCGTAGACACTATTCGAATGACTGCATATAAATTTATTACACGCTCACCGTGTGCCAGAGAGATAATGCAAGTTACAACTCACTCGCAAATATTCTCAACAGTACAACGTCAAGCAAAGAACTTGAGGTGACGCAAAAGTACCCTAGTGTGCTCAAGTGTGAGCTCAAAACCAAAAGAGACGGATGCAGAAACAAAAAAGCCTCTCGCGGTAACCAACTGGAGACATAGCTCACCAGTAAACCAAATAGATGCTGCACTACTTTTAACCAAGCGCGTAAGCAGTCAGTAAACGCGCTAACAGTGCAGCAAATACTCTTGAGCACAGCCTCTCTATCCCTCACAGGTTATAGACAAAGATGCCCAGTCAGAGGGTGGAAGATAATAACAGCCACGAATCTGCTCCTCCCACTGTGTGGGTCTATTGTTTCTAGCTAATCAGAGTACACATGCAAGGATTCAGGAATCCAAGAGCTCTCAGCCAGCTACCTCGTTAACCTAGTTAGCCATACAGCGCAGCAGCCTGTGACAAAGATACCCTATCAGTGGTGTTGGGGGGGTTAAAGGATCTATCCAGTTCAATCAACACTGCTCAGTATCGCTTCCCTCCCTAGTATCCCTAAGCATTGCAACGAGAGCTTGTTCTTCACCCCCCCGTTACCCCCTCTTCTTTGCAGATTGTGCTGGATCCTCTGCTCACCTTTACCCCCTCATTGGCCCGCTGTACTACTTGTTCTTCCTCTGCGCCACCAGTAGCTTTTTATTTATCTAGTACATGCTGCGGCACTGACGAGTTCGGTTGCTACTGAATAGTCGGGAGGGAGGGATAATTATCGACTTCTTCACTTCA
>NW_023340138.1:0-5003 GCF_004916995.1 Morone saxatilis | reverse complement strand
CTGCACAAAAGGCAGGGTCACAGGCTGTGTTTGAGCTGTGTTTACATGGTTTTCATTCCAAAATGGAATTTATCTTCCAATAAGGAAAATCTGCATTTGCTGCCACAAAGTGAACAAAACTAAAGACTGATAATAACATATATGTCAATCACTCAGGTAGCTAAATATTACTCAGAGTAACTGTTCTTAGTTTTTCTTTAGAAGTAGATTCGAACTATAATATTTGTACAATGAATACTGTGAATCATAGCTGCAGATTTTCAGAATATCATATGAGATGCGAAATTATACTTACTACTGTCGTAGGTGAAACAAATTCCATGAGAATAAAAATATGTATTGATATTGATTTTATTAATCAATAAATTAAGCTGTGTTTGTTGTAAATAACAAAAGGCCAAAGATGACACACATTTATTTTATCATATATAAAGACCCAGTCACTTTTGGCAGAGGTAGTAAGTAAGTACATGACCAACAAACCTGTATATATGACTGAAAATTGATTTTAAGTAAATGTAAAGTAAAGTAATGTTAAATAGGTACTGCTGCTGTATTTGCATTCATTTATATTCTATCTTGAAAATAATGAGTCAGTTCAATCACGGATTTAAGTTGTGGATTTGAAAATGTGCAGTTATTCAGTAATTCACAAGAAAAGTTAGAAAAAATACACACAATTTAGTGTAGCAGCAGTTGGTTTTTCTGCTTTTGCTGCCAAAGTAAGCAATTTAGGGCACAAAAGGCACATTTAAAGCTTGGAAACGGTAATTTAACCAAAAATACAAAAGAAATCATGGACCACATACAACCTTTTGTCCTTTCAACTGCAACTTGTGGTCTTTCCTTAGCAGATGGAGTGACAACTGAACAAGTGCACATACGTTGACAATGGACAGTGAAGTGTATTCTATGGAGGGCCACAGTGTCACAGAATTATTAAACACGTTTATTAATGCCTATTTTTAGTGTACATTTAGTTATTAATTAATAAAATGCTTTATTACCATCTCCTTTTTGCCGCCAGTCTTGGCCAGGACTCCCTGGGAGAAGAGTTACTGTAACTCAATGGGACTTTTCCTGGTTAAATAAAGGTTAAATAAAATAAAATAAAGCTCTACCAGGTGAGCTATCTGGGTGCCCAGCAGTCAGCCAATTTAAATTAAGGTCACCCAAGATGATCAACACTGAGTTACAGAACTGAGAATTTAGTGGAGCTAATTTGTCTATGGTCTATAGATCCTATATTAATTTTCAGAGCTAAGAACTGATTTGGAAAAGTGGCAGCATTAAGTACTTTGACTGAGAAACAGGATTTTACATAAATCACTACCCCCTCCCCTTCCAATTTGTTGTTGGGGATTAAAATGGTTTAAAGGGGCACCAAACTGTGTAGTTGCAGTCAATTAAATTTGGCTGACTAAATTATCAATTACCAAAGATAATACATATAACTAATATAACAATATAACAGTTATTTGTTACAAAATATAACAAATATATTTTCATTAAAGTTAAAGTTACTGAATTAAAGTTCATTGGGGCACTGCACTTACAGAAGAGAAGGCGGGAGGTTTAAAGGTCCTCTCCCTGTGTCTGAAGGCTTACTGTGCCAAGTTAAAAGAGTGGAGCGTATTGTTTCCTTGCAGAATTAATAGTTCGCAGCTCGGTGCTAATGCTTCATTGCTCCTTGTAAAGTCAGCTGGCAAACTTTGTGTTTATAGACGCTAACAAAGTTGTTTCCACTAACTAAGCTCATAACCAGGAATCTTTAAGACAGAGGCTGGCTTGCGTGTTGCAGTCGGTGGTGACTCTTGTTGTCAGTGGGTCTGCTGCAGGCAGACTGCACTGGGGTTTATAGAGAGCCATGGGGAGCAGATAGAAGAGGGCAGAGCACACAAAGAGCGACATGGCATTTTGTTGAACCACTGGTCAGCATGTCATCATGGGTATCATGTTACGATAACAGGAAGTGACCTGTGTCATGGGAAGTGACAATCATGATGAAAGTTCATTTAAATCAGTGAAAATGGTGTGTGTGTGTGTGTGTGTGTGTGTGTGTGTGTGTATGCTGTGGCCAAAGAATTACTTCTTTCCTTTTCCTTGTTTTATAGTTGCCACCAGGTTTCTTAGAAACTTATAACCATCCCATTTTGAGGAAAATTATATATGGTCGAATTATGTGATAATTACGTAACATCCACAAAGTGGTGACATGTTCCTCCACAATGAATCTTTTCCTATTTCTTTAAATATGTTTTTACTGAACAATTTTTAAAATAGCAACAAATATTTTGTCTGAAATGTTTTTGTTTTTTCTTAGCATCAATTAGATAATCAGTGACAGTCGTTCCTTTGATAATGACTTAAGTCTGTGGTTGTCCCCTGCCCTGAAAGTATAAAAGAGGCAGGCACAGTTAGAGTTCAGTTAGGAGGGAATCAGAGTATCATCCACACAATGTCATAAACTGTCTTTGTAGTTTCTCACCTAACATTACGTTGACTTTAAATAAGACAGTGGTAAGTTTGAGAGGTTTGTCACAAATGATTCTTTACTAATTTATGGACTGTAGACTGCGTGCTGAAGCTTTAGCTGCACTCTGGGATAAATGTTAAAATTTAAACTATTTGCACACTTCACTTGCAAAATCTGGAACAAAATGTAACATTGGTATCACACTGAGTTCTTCCTGTGCACAGTGTTATTGTGTTTTGAACCGAAAGGATGATTGTGATAAACTCTTCACAGGTTTCATATTTCACACTTGGTGGTGCGCTACTTTGACACTGATGTTGTTAATACTTATTTCATGATTATTGCATCTTTTTTTATTTTAACCCTTTGGCCAATTTTGCTCAGTGTGATTATCTGTATGAACAGAAGCTTGACATAGAACCCATGTACATATTTTCTGTGCAGCCCTGTTTAAATTGAACTGTTAATGGTAAGTTTACATGGTTGTTTCAAATGTTCTGGTTACAGATTCTCTCTGACATTCACCAGCTGTTCCTGCTTTCATTTTTCCTGCAGATTTTCTGTGTGTATCTATGTATTAGAATTACTAACTTTATCGCTGCCATTCTTATGACGATATCTTGCTATCTGTTATCCTTTACAGTATAAGCATATAGGACTTCTTAGTAGATGCCATGCTTATTGCTTTATATGGGTACCTCCTTTTCTTGCTGTTTTGTGACACAGTCCTATGAGTGGCCTGCGTTACATTGTGTGGGAACTTCTTAGTTAAAAGTATTACTGTGACAATATTCTGTCATAAAACTCGGCTTGTTTTGACACAGATAAATAAATGTCTATGACTCACTGTGCTTCTCTCACAGTCTGTGTTTCTAGATTGTTATTTTTTACAGTACATGGATCCATTAAAGTTTGTTTTTTTCTGCGGTTCACAAGCAGACCAGGACGAAAGCTGTCAGTACCTGCACACTCACCATTGATTCCCTGTTTGAACTTCTATTTGGGGTTCCTTTGCAGTCCTGCGAACAGGTTTGCATGGCAGTGCTACCCAAAATATGGTTGCGAATATTTTATCATTGTCATTTCTTGCATGCACCGCCTCTGCAACCTTTAATGTTATGCTCAACATGTCCAGATATACTGATCTTTGTAAAGTCTGCTTTTAATTCTGTGGGAAGTGCGCTGATCATTCCAATACTTTGTCATCTTGAGTACAAAACATTTGGAATAATAGTCTAAATTTGTTAAGCAAGTTTTTACAAAAGTTTGGCTGATTTGTCTGTCTTAATGACAATGGATGCACAACTTGTATCAGTTAAAAGCTCAAAGTTTATTCTTCGTTTGTTGTTCCGTAATTGTTATGTTTTAATCTATTAAATGCAGTAAATATGTGTTTAAAAGTAAAGGAGCGTGAAAAGTAAGAAGCTAACAAATGTAAAATAAGTATTAAATACATTTTTGTTTCCGACATTATGAGATATTTTCACCTAGTGAATTTTAACTAGTCATGGTCTCATTAATGTAAACAGTGAATTTGGTCAAAGTTTGTTTATTATAGTTGTCTATCTGTAAAACATAAATCTCATTTATGCCCATAGACCCATTCAAATATAGAAAAACTCTTAACAGCGAAAAAAATTGAAAAACATTATGAAAGCAGTGTTTCAGGTGGGGTGTCTTAGGTGGCAGAAGCTGAAATATTAGGACCAATGACAATGTGGGAGAAACACTGACAATATTAGTTGTAAAGTGCAAAGTAATATTGCAGTAAATATTATGTGTTAAAAATGTAAACTATAATAATAGAAAAGTAAACCATAAGCTTTCGATATCTGAAAATGAAGCCAGTGTGGAAGTGCTAAGCTTGAATTTTGTAATCGGAATATTTAAGACTTTTCAGAAAAATAGCTGGACAGGCGAGAAGTTCCCAGTTCAGGAGTCCGAACGGAGTCCCCACTTTGTGGCCGCGCCCGTATCAGGAAAAGGAGGAGAGGGCAACAGGTAACCGCTCCTTTAACTAAAGATTTAGTTAACTGTCACAACCTCTGACACTACACAGAGGGTGGACCAAATGCCACGACTCTGCCAGAACGAATTTGAGAGAAAAAAAGATATTTTATTTTTAGTCGAGGATATAAAAATGCCTAAAAATCGCCTTAAAGGAGGAGATCCAAAAATGCAAAACAAAAACCAAATAAATTGACCAATGAAAATGAACTGATTGAACTAACCACACTTGACGATACTCACATTGACTTATGAACAAGACCCGACTGAAAAGACAAAAGGCGAGACAAGGATATTTATACCATGTGGTAAGGAGAAAGGCGTGAAATAAACAGGGGGGGCAGACACATTACAAAAGGGTGGAAAAAACAAAGGGAGAAATAAAGGATCTGAAATAGTGAAGGGAAAGTGGAGTACCAAAATAAAACAGGAAGACTTAAACATGAAACACACTTAACATGCATAAATCTTTAAAGGGACACTTCCACCCATTGTGCATTAAGCTTTTGTATCTCTCTCT
>NW_023340137.1:1770-2077 GCF_004916995.1 Morone saxatilis | reverse complement strand
ATCATTCATCAGTGTCTAAAATCTAAATTTACTATAACTTTTCATTATGTGGAAAATAATGAAGAGTGAAGGAGGGAGTCATTTCGGACACAGCTCTACAGTCATGACAAAAACCATAAACAACAAAAAGGATTGTTAATAGTCACATAATACAAGTCACACGTGCAAATATTACAGACATGATTAAATCATTTGACCAGCATCAGTTATGGCTTTCTAATTGGATTTTCTTCTAATGACCCATATCTGCCACGCATACTGAAATATAGCAGTGCCTGGGATCATGTAGATAGATAGATACTTTATT
>NW_023340137.1:0-1689 GCF_004916995.1 Morone saxatilis | reverse complement strand
AAAGAACCAATAAAATAAAATAAAATAATGTGTGTTGTATTGTAATGAAGACATGTATTTCACACAGAGTGGTTATCCATTATGCTTTCTGAGTAGAGCAGCTTTCAGCCCTGCATATATACTGACTAGATGTCGCCTTGACTACCGCTGTTCATTGGAACGAATGCGTCAATAGAGACGCCATCTTGCAGCGGGGATCCACCCCCCTTTAATGCATTAGCGTCAATCTAGGCAAAGATCTAACGAAAATAAAATCACCATAAATCGTCAAAATCTCAAGCGATTTTTTAGTTTTTTGGTTTGTTCCAACTGACAGACATGTATTTATGATCGAGTCCAGAGAAAATTTAAGCTTTTGATATTAATATAATCTACTTCAAAATGTAATGCCTAGTACTAGTAGGCGTAGGTTTATTATTCTTCCACTTAATAGTATGTGTATTTGCTTTTACACCTGTATTGTACTCATATCTAATGGCAATGACAATCACAAAAAAATCCGACCTAAAGGCTTCACAGCTCAATATTTCATGCAATAACTTTTTGACGGTCGTGCTTTTATTTTGAAAACGTCGCCGAACCAACCATAGATATATATACTGAAACATGAGACTGAAACAATATAATTTCGTAACCAGAAATATACTTTCGTAACATTCAATATCATAAAACACATTCTCACCTGTGAAATGTTATCCCTTGCTGTTTGTTTTTTTCATTTCTTTCGTTCGAACATCCATAAGCAGCACAAAAGTCCGGCATCTTTAGAGCTGATCTGAATGCGGGAAAACTAATTTGGCGCTTCAGATCCCCGCTCCAAGATGGCGGCGGTGTTGACGTATGCTTAGCAGCCCTGCTGCTGTTAAATGCATGGAAGTCTTTGTGATTAATGATTGTTTGATGAATTGCTAAATCTTTAATGTACAACAGAGTGTTTCCAGAGTTCTGCATTCTGCACTATAGTCTACACCCTGTATAGGGACCTACCATTCATACACCCTATCATTGTATGAAAAAGTTTTTTCTTTATAACAATGAGAAGTATCAAACTTTTATTACTTCATTAGCCCAATGCTAAGTTATACAAACAGGTTAAAATGACTGTGCTATATGAACAAATGAGAGGGCATTTGTTGACCAATGAGAGCAGTTTGCAGGTCACACTGTCCCTTTGAGAATTAAAGGTAATTTTACGTTTAAAGATCTACCAAACATTCTGAAATAAACACTTTAAAAGTGTGCTTTGCTACATTAGACAAGCATTAACTGAGTATTTTATTGGTCTGAGCTCCAAACCCCATGCCACCACATGTAGTAAGGAACAGGCTGTTGTCCCTGTTGGTACGGTGGCTGACAAGGGCAAACGCGCCGCAAACGGGCAAATGCACCGCAAACGGCAAAACGCTGCAAACACGGGAATGATTCAAAACCAAAAACACACAAACACAGAAAAACACAGAAACAAAGCAGAAGCAAAACTTACAAACCCACAACGACCAGAGGGATGGACCAATCCTGTGTGACCAGAACCGAAAGCCTAACCCTAACCTTATTATAATTATATTCATATTAATTATTATAATATTATAGAAGAATATTATTCTATAATATTATAATAATATTATAATAATATTATTATAATATTATATCCCTCAGGTTGGGTCACCCTAGTGGCCTGGCGCACTTCCG
>NW_023340136.1:0-4527 GCF_004916995.1 Morone saxatilis | reverse complement strand
CGTGATAATGTCCTATTGCTTGTTTGGAGCAGTGGGGTGGGCCATCAAGTGGCTCAGCACTGGAAATGGTTCATGTTCCTTGACCTGTCAACATCGGGACTTTGTCTGTGTCAGCCTTTGATGGACATCTGTGTCCTCCAACTGCTTCCTCTTCCATGGTTTGGGGGTCCCACAGGCTCTGCTTGCTTGGCCCTCTTTTATTTTTCTCTCTAATGCTACTTCCCACTTGGTTCCTTCTCAGGGAACATTGGCTTCTTTTCACTTGCTATGCGGGATGACAAAGCCGGATCCCCATGTCCCAGATCCAGCCATGTTTCCCCCTCAAGAAAGTTCTGATTCCTACCCTGTTAGGGACCCACTTGCCTAAGTTTACACAACATTTAAAAGCTTGGATGGTCTTTAAATTTTCTTGATTTTTAATTTGGAGGAAAAAGCAGGAAAGTTTCATTGGGGGGGCCGGGGGGCGGGGGCGGCGCTCTTTGGTGCCTTCGGACCCCCCAAGGTCGCAAACCAAAATCTTTGGGGTAAAAGTTGGACTCAGACCTTTTTAAATTTGGGACAGCAGGATTAAAGCTGTAGTGAGTCTAGCTTTTTTTCCAGTTAAGGCCCAGCTGGCAAGAAGATCACAAACCAATCCTTTCAGGATGACAGCACTTTTGAGGACAGTACATCCACGGCTTAGTGACCACTCGGCTGGGCTTGCTGTAATGCCACTTTATGATGGGTGGGCGTTAGGCTTGGGGGTTCCTCCTTGCTCGGTTCTTCAACTGGGTACAAAATGCTGAGCTGCATTGTCTTATGTAACTGCGCATCACGAATGTATGAGCACATTTCACCTATTTTAGCTTCACGTCCACTGGGCTGGCCGGGTCCGATTTTAGGATTAATTTTGGTAATGAATTCTTTTATTTACTTGTTAAAGCCTTTGAATGGGCCTTTGCCGCACTTTTACCTCTCTGAGCTGCTGCCACCCCTACACTCCCAGCCGGATCTCTCAGGGGTCATCTGGCAGGGCTGCTTCGCTGGGACAGGTGGCCTAGAAGCGTAGGGCTTAAAGGGCTCAGGAGGGGAGTCGGGGAAGGTTTTGCCGGTTGCAGCCTCCAAACTTTTGGGAATGGGATTGCCACTGCGACATTAGACAGGTCCACCTCTCTGGCTCTCATTTTAAACATCTTCTTCTTAAAACCCACCTCTTTTCTTCGGCCTTGTGACACCAGTGTAGGCAGCGGTGTGATTTTAGCTGTGTGATACATGCATATTTGTTGTGTATCTTTGTGCCGGGGCATGTGTTTTAATTTATTTTTACTTATTTTATGCTATTTTTATTTTATTTGGTATTTTATGTTGCTTTTTTTTTACGTGATGTACTTCATCTTTTTTATTTTGTTGTGCGGGGGCACTGGTTTTTTATTTTATTTTACTTATATTCTGATTTTATTTTTTTTATTTAGTTGCTTGTATCTTTTACTGTTCTACTTCATCTTTTTTTATTGTTGTGTGTATTCTTATTGTGTTATCTAATTTTAGTGGTCTGTATATCTTTTTTGTGCAGCACTTTGGAATAGCCTTGTGTTTTGGTTGAAATCGTGCATATATCGTGCTATATAAATAAAGTGGATTAGATTGGATTGGATTGGAGAAATATGAACATTTTCTCAACTCATAAAGGAAAACTTAATTCTTCAGTTTATCAAAATCAACATATCTGGAGATAGATGGTTTTCACTGGACAGTAATAACAGTAATAATTAAAATCTGAAAAGAAACTAAAGTGTAGTGGAGTAAAAACTCTGAGATGAAGTGGAATAGAAGTATAAAGCTGCATAAAATGGAAATACTCGAAGTAGAAGTACCTTGAATTTGTACTTAATATTTGAGTAAATTTACTTGTTACATTCCAGCACTACCTGGCCCTACAAAAAGGCCTATACACCTCAGGTACTGTGTCCTTCCAATTTTCCTTCTTCCTGTAGAGGCAACATCAGCAGCAGTTCCCTCCTCCCCTCTTTGTTTTCTCTCCCCTCATCTTTCTCTTCTGATATGTGACTCACATTAGTGTCTTTATCCCTATAATAGGTGCTTGAGTCATAATAAATTGTTGAAGAGAGGTCTGCGTTATCACTCCTTTGTGCTAGGCCTTTATTTTACCTTCTGCCTTTCAGAGCAGCAGGAGCGTGAGAAGGATCTCAACGACAGCCAGGTTATTGTTTCCACATGCTTTGCCCTTTCACTCTGCAGATAAATTACAACATTAGCATAAACAGCCCTTTTGGAGAGGCAGTCAACATAGCAGAGAGCAGGGAGATGACAGCAGACATGAGGTGATTTTTTTTCTTTTCTCATTCATTGTGGCCCGTACAACACAGAAACGTTTTCAAGAAACTATTATTAAAACAGCCATTAACACGGTGCGCTGTTAAGCTGTGCATTATACTATGGCGAGAAAATTAAATTGTCTTCTATTATTTCATCATCATCAAAACATGTATGTTAGGTTAATTCTTTAGTCATTACCTTTGACCAGTGCACTGGCTCTGATTTGGGGTTGCCGAGCACCACTGCTCCTATCACTTTTTAGTACTACTACTTAGAATTTCCTTATGGGGACCAATAAAGGATAACTCAACTAACTTTATATCCTATGTCCTCCAAGTGGTTCTTCTTGTCTTCTAGCCCAAGACAAGAGCTGTAAATACACAAACCCACACATGCAGGGGCAAATATGGAGAAATATTCATGGAGTAGCAAGAGGTGGCATTGAGACTTTAAGTAATGCTTGTCTTGTTTCATAGAACTTGCCTATGGTAAATGGACTTGTACTTGTATAGTGCCTTTCTAGTCTTCCAACCAGTCAAAGCGCTTTTACAGTACATGCTACATTCACCCTTTCACACACATTCACACAGCGATGGCAAAGTCAATCAAACAGAAACTCATTTCATACACATTCACACACCGATGCACAGCATCGGGAACAATTTGGGGTTCAGTATCTTGCTCAGGGATGCTTTGACATCGGATGGGGATGGAACCAACAACCTTCCGACTAGGGGACAACCCGCTCTGCCTCTGAGCCACAGCCACCCCTAATTGATGTGCAAAGTCTGAGCAATGAATTGAGATTATATGAGCAGGTTCCTCATAAAAGTTCAGGTACTGAAAACTGAAGTATAGCCTGCACATTTCCTGTCTGTGATTTACTCTCCCATCATTGTACAAATTCTTAAAGTTTTTGCTAATGAATTTGCTATATTAAAGAATATGGCAGTGAATTGGAGGCTCTGATTTTTTTTTGTCTAATGTTCTTCTGACAAAACTCTTCAAAGTTATGTCAATCCAGACTTGGCATATTTAAGAGAAGCCTTGAGTTCAGTTTAGAAAGAAGCATGAAACCATTTTTTGATGGTGTGGCACAGAATGTCAAGGGACATACAATCGACCATAACAGCATGTTTCACATTGTAGGTATTTCAGCTGTTTTTACCATTTGAATCAATACCCTGTAACACGGGCCTTGTTATGGGGCAACATTGTTTTAACAGGAGGGAAACATACATTGCTATAAGGCAGCTGTTTCAGAGAAACAGCCACCTGTATTTGTATAGCGCCTTTCTAGTCTTCTGACCACTCAAAGCACTTTTACACTACATGCCACATTTGCCCTTACATACACATTCACTCAGTGATGGCAAAGTCTATCGAACAGAACCTAACTTCATACACATTCACACACAATAGCTGCTCAAGCAGCAAACAGCAGACAGACACAGAGAGACTCGCTGGAGCAACAAAGGAGCCAGTTTGTGTCAGAAGCCCAAAACCAGACCAAAAAGAAATTATTGGACTAACATTCATCAAGTAAACACACAAACAGTCCAAATCAATAATAATGTCGCTTTGTAACTGCTGGATGTATAAATTAGCAACTGCTTTGTAACAAGTTCACCATATCAACTTAAAAGGTGGTAATGTGTGAATGCTGCGTTCGTAAGTATGTTAATCTATTCTCTATCTCTAAATAAAATTAGATCAAATTAATTCCTAATTCTGTTATTGAAACCCAGTTTTCTAGTATTTGTTGTCCAAAATGGTATTAAAATGAAATCCATGTAGTTGAGACCTGAGACCTGAAACCTAGAGATACATAATCTGTGCTTCAAAGTTTCATCTTTCATCTAATTTCCTAAACTTTTGTTTTAATGTGTCACTCACAGAAGCCCCTGATATGAGCCCCAGACCTTTGTTCACCACATCCAAACCAACTATCTGCGGCCCTCTTGGTCCTGAACCGTGCTGGGAGAGTGCATCTGGAGAGGTCTTTTTTTACAGAGAAGCGCTGCAGGTGAGATTCAGCAAGTAATGACTCACAGTGAAGTACTTTCCACAATTTGCCTCTCATTCTCTCACACACACACACACACTAGACCTGCTCTATTTGAAAAGTGCCATATAACAGCAACCATACTAATAAAAATGACTGATGATGACGACGATGACAACAGCCACAACGATGGGGGACGATGGACA
>NW_023340135.1:298-3080 GCF_004916995.1 Morone saxatilis | reverse complement strand
AACCGGCGACCCTCCGGTTCCCAAGTCCCTACACACTGAGCTACTGCCGCCCCACACACAGTATAATTTTCATGTTGTGTGTGTGTGTGTGTGTGTGTGCACGTTTGTGTGTTTGTACATTTTCAGCATTCTCCAAAGTCGGCTGGTATGAGGGCCTTGTGGAACATTATATGTCAGCTGTTCCTTCGGTGACAGTCGCCAACACCACCTGCCATCTACCTCGTAGTGATGCCTTCCGCTTGTTCAGAGACCCAGTGTCCGGGGATTTACCCTGGCCAGGTCTTGTGTTTGGGCTTACTGTACTGGCTACATGGGTCTGGTGCACAGATCAGGTGAAATAACCTACACTTATACATATAGTCCATAGCATGTTTTTAATGGGGAGTCATGGTTAGCAAAATTGATAAATAACCATAAGTGAATAATTAAATTAATTATATTTGACATATTTATAATATTTGAAATATATGAAATCAACTAAACTTAATTTATGGAACTACAGAGTCTGAGCTTTGATTTTTGGGTGTCTAGATTCATTAGATGTAAAATAATTTGATAATGGGCAGATAAAATGTGTCTTTGTTTGGTGTCCTTTTGTTATGATTTATATTAAATAACTCGAGTTAATTTAGGGGCCACGTTTGAGGCTTAAGTGAGGAACAAATAAGGTTAAGATTAAGATTAAACCTGTCTCCTTCACAGTCTCCTCCACATCCACAGAGCTGTATACTTTTTGGAGGTTTTTGACACCACCCATTGGTTTGTGGAATACCATTTTGAAGCATGGTATATTTAGTGCCAGCCTAGTGGTGGTAGTTCCCAACAGTGTCCTCCTTAGTATGCCTCCTTGGTAATTTTTTTCCAGCAGGAAGTTTGCTCTTTTGAGGTGCAAAAGTCTATACGCAGTATGCATTTATCCAGGTAATTTCTTTACAGCGGGATCTTTTTTGGCTTTATATGCCACTGAGAAACTTAAATATCCATGGTTGGCACCACAGGTACCAGTGTTTGTGAACACCTCCTCATTCTCTTTGCATGTGTGCTCTACGGCATGTGACAGAGCTGCACAGTAACTTGACTTGGAACGCAGCTATATGGGGCAGTGAATTTGATGAATTTACTGTTTATCAGACCACAAATGAGACAAGTTACCATTATATACTGGGACTATTGAGAACAATTAAGATTAATTCATTGATCCTGAAATGCACTGGCTTGGTATCTTGATGTGTGGCAATGCCAGTCCAGTGGCATACTGCAATTTTGGTGCCAAGTAAGAGTGTGTCTTGTGATGCCCTACTGCTCAGAGCAGGTTGACAGCTCAGCACAGTCATGTTCCATAATATTTTGGTCATTTTATTTGGGGGATTCACACCCACGTAAACCTGACTATAATCACACAAACACATTTTTCATTTTTTTCTGTCTGACTTTTGATTTCTGGCACAAAAGACAACAAGGTGAGGATTTACATGTTACGTGAATATTAAATGTTGGCATCTAAATATATTTACAATGAGAATGTCTGTGTGCTTGTATTGCCTTGTATTGCCCTCATTGTAGTGAGGATATTTCTACATTGTGACCAGTCCTGAATTACTTCAAAGCACAGTTTGAAGGTGAGACTTGGTTTAAAGGACCAGTGTGTAGGATTTAGTGGGGTTTCTAGCAGTGAAGTTGCAGATTGCAGCCAACTGCATATCGCTCGCCTTTCGAGTATGAAAAAGAAACTACAGTTTCCACAAAACTGGTTTGGTTTGTCTATTCTGGGGTACTGTAGAAACATGGCAGTTATGTCAGTAAGTGTCCTCACTAGTGTGTGTGTATGTGTGTGTGTGTGTGTCTGTGTGTGTGTGCAGGTTATAGTACAGAGGTCCCTGTCAGCCAAGTCTTTGTCTCATGCCAAAGGAGGCAGTGTGTTGGGAGGCTACCTCAAGCTGCTGCCCATGTTCTTCATTGTCATGCCAGGCATGATCAGCCGAGCACTTTTCCCAGGTCAGTCTGTCTGCCTCTGTCTGTTAGACTGTGATGTCAAATGCTTCTTTATGTTGTACATGCATCATTTTGACTTTAATTTACCCAAATACATTTTCATCCATGGGATTTTCGTAAAATGTATTCATAGTTTTCTATCCATTGAAAACTCTGTGCAAGTTAAATATTTGTAAGACCAGGCATAATGTTCACATCCCTTTAGGTTGACTGACTTAAAATAATGGAAGAAAGTGGCTGTCTGAAAAAGATATGTAATATTTCCGAAATCTAAAAACAATACAGCATGCTTTTTAAAATGGTTAGCAGTAATATAAAGCACCTGTGCAATTAAGACATGCATCTTTTAACGCATAAAAAACTTATCTGTGTGGGAGGGGGAGAGTTATCCATAAGGTTAATAGTATTTGTTTTAAAACACTGAGATTTGAGAGACAGCAATTGATTCTCTCCCCTTCTCTTTGTTTGTGTTGGTGTTTAGATGAAGTAGGTTGTGTCGATCCAGCAGTGTGTCAGAGTGTGTGTGGTGCTTCGGTTGGTTGCTCCAACATCGCATACCCTAAACTAGTGGTGGAGTTAATGCCTGTGGGTGAGTCACACACATGCACACACACACGCACACTACGGGGAGTGAAAAAAGTCACAGAGAACAAGAGTATGAGTAAGATGTATGACTTCTAATAGGCAGGAGTGCATGTGTGTATGTAGTATCTGTATGCTCATCCTGTGCACACGTGCATGGTACACAAGGGGAGCATCCACCTTCAAGTAAAAAAACATGACCCTCACA
>NW_023340135.1:0-135 GCF_004916995.1 Morone saxatilis | reverse complement strand
ACTCAAAGCGCTTTTACACTACGCCACATTCACCCTTTCACACACATTCACGGCAAAGCCCATTGAACAGAAACTAATGCATTCATACACCGATGCACAGCATCAGGAGCAATATCTTGCTCAAGGATACTTTGA
>NW_023340134.1:0-3268 GCF_004916995.1 Morone saxatilis | reverse complement strand
GTGCAGAATGAGACGGGCCTGAGAACCTGCAGGCAGCAGACTGAGGCGGTTCAGCACTCGGTGGGACGTTCCTCCTGCAGGAGGACGAAGGAGTCGGTCCCACAACAGCTGAGAGAAGAGGAGGGAGGAGGGAGGAGGAGAGCAGGGCCTGTCTGAGGAGGAGAGCGAGAAACCAACCAACCTGGAAGTCTTCTGCCTGTGTTATCCGCCTCCCTGCTGGTCAACAGCAGAGAATCAAACCAGCTCATCAGGAAACAATTATTGAATCAAATCTGGCTGAGAATCCATGATTTCTACCACCTGTCTGTCTGTCTGTCCTGTCAGTCTCCTGGTCCTGTCTGTTCTGTCCTGTCCTGTCTCTCTCCTGTCTGTCTTCTCCTGTCTGTCCTGTCTCTCAGTCCTCCTGTCTGTCTGTCTCCTCCTCCCTGTCTGTCTGTACCTGCGAGTGCTGTGAGGCAGTCAGTATGTGAAGCAGTTTGCAGGTTTTCTTTCTGACGTTGAATCGTCCGTCCTTTCAACAAAACCTTCAACCTGCTCCAGAAAACCTGAAGAAAGAACAAGAGTGAATAATATATAGAATCAATGTTTACTACAAATATGGATTAGAATGATAAAATACATCCGTTTTTATTTAAACACACTCTGCAGAGGACTCATTATATATTGTTGATGATCCAATACACTGATCAATACTTATTGATTAGTGATATTTCTGTTGTTATTTACACATTTGCTGTTGAGGTCATCCAAAAGTAACAGAAAGTAATCAAGTTACTTTAATATGGTGATACTTGGATTAGGATACTGAATAACTACATGTTTTTAACAGGTAATCAGATTACTTTTTTATAGTGACCCTGTGATTATTTTGTATAAACTGTTCAACTTGTAAACTTTGTATTTAAAGTATATTTCAGTGTAATAAAATGTAAATGTTGGCAGTGTGAATGGAGAAGTGAGCTGTCAGAGTTCTTGATGTAGAACCGGATCTTTGGCTGACAGTTACCGCCGTTAACAGTCTGGTAGATCCGCTCCGGGTCGTGCATCAGGTCGCACAGAGAGTTGAGAGCCCGCTGTCTGCGCTCCTCCTCCGGCTGCTGCAGCTCCTCGAACAGCTGCGGAACCGCCCGCCGGCCGAAGGCCACCGGAGATTAACATACAGAAGAGATTAACATGGCCAGCAGTGGCAGAGACCCCCTTCTGGCCGCGGGTAAAGGCCAGCGCCTCCTGAGAGGCCCTGGGGTCAGGTCAGAGGTCGCTGCAAGGCGGAAATGAGTTGCATTTTCTAGAAAGACAACAAATAAGATTTAAATCACTAATCTTCTAATGCACATGCACTGTTTACATCCTACTAATAGTGTATTACTGTACACAATAATACTGTGCCCATTCATTAACATATATTAAAAATAGACAGAACATATGAATGTCAGTAGACATCAGGGAGTTGGGTTTCAAAAGTTGTGTTAAATTACT
Organism: Morone saxatilis; assembly: GCF_004916995.1. NCBI lineage: Eukaryota > Metazoa > Chordata > Actinopteri > Moronidae > Morone > Morone saxatilis. The sequence goes on along the minus strand of NW_023340134.1, from coordinate 1,792 downwards.
GACACATAGGCTGAATTCTTTCTTCAAAGATTGCTCTGTTAATGAGTGTTACAGAGAGTGTGATTCAGACACATTTACAGCTCGTTCTTTTTCTTCTCATACTTTGAAACACATGCAAACATGTTCTGAGCCGAGTCTTTTCTTTCACTTTCATCATCTTGGACTGATGACGCAGCACAAAATCTAGCAGGTGATTAACCCCTTAACTGCCAAAATTAAACTCAAACAGTTCATGAATTATATTTTAATGTTCATTAGCCCACACAGCCCACGACTCTAAAGTGAAATCAGTAATTGGAAACGGACCACTGTTGATGCTCAGGTGAGTGTCTACTGTACAGATCAGATTTGGATAGAGAGCTTTTCATTATCACTGTAGATTCACCACTGGTCTGTAGATTAATATAATAACAATCATATAGATATTTTAAATATTACAACTGTTAAATAATATTAGAAGGTTTGTTGTTTTGTTTTTAGTTGATTGGCAGTTGAGGAAGAGGATGTGCCTGCTTCAGTGTGAAGCCACTAGGAGACTGTTTAAAGGGTGTGGATGAAAGGTTGGTATGTGTCCAAACTGCTGAGGCTGGTATGTTATTAGTCAGATGACTGTAGATACAGAGAGGACACATCAGGAGACCTGTACCAGGTAAGAGAGAGACAACGTGTGTGTGGGTGTATAAGAGACAGAGAGTTTATTTATTTATCATATATATATGGATTTAAAGGTAACCAGAGGGGTCAGATGGTCACAGAGGCAGATACAGACTGTAGTCCTGAAGCATTGAGATATTTTATAGACGGCACACTTCCACAAAAAATGATTGATTACAATATTGTTTGTCACCCGTCTACTGATCTGAAATCCAACAATCCAATCACTTCGCTGGATTCATTTTTGTAAGTGTGGAGGAAACTGGTTTGGATGATGGAAACGCTTAAATTCTGCAAAAATATTACTTTACTTTGATTTTAACAAACAAAACTGGATTTTTATTGTTGTCATTTTGAATTGTCGGGAAGAAAGAAATCAATTACCAATTTTGTAGGGAGTAACAGAAAAGTAATATAACTAGTAGTGTAACTAATTAATGTAGTAAAGTGACATTTGAAAAGAGTAATGAGTAAAGAGTAATAAACTTGCTCAACCCATTCATTTTATCTTATGAAGTATTAACAACAGTACCAAAGAGCTCTGACTTAACTTTAAAAAGTGTGCAGTATCTATTTACTACGATGAACGCAGTGTCGGCCTACTGTGTGATAGAATTATTGATGTAAATCTACGCTAAAGACATGCAGCAGAAATAAAGCAATGAGCAGGCAACTTAAAACAAACATGCATTGTGTGCAGCCTGTTTGAAATGGAGAAATGGCTTGCTGAAAAGAAAACTGAATGCTTCTCTGTCCTTTGGCTGAACCTAGATCTGATTTAGCTGTAGATTGTGCTTCATATCCTGTGCAAACCAAGTTGTTTTTAAATGTTGACTCATAATCAACAGTTGACTCCAAAGGCATTTCAGATTTAAATAAACAGAATGAGGAAGAGTTAGCTCTGCCTTTGTGACTGGTTAAAGTTACATCAGTTACCTCAAGTTAGAGTATGAAAAAAGTATTTTTACAAACACCATGGGAAGTGAATGAGGACATGTATTATTAGCACATACATAAGATTATTCAAACCTAACCTTTAAACCACAAACTACAGGTGGGAGGGTTGTTATGTTTGTATGACAGAGACCAGATGAACCTGTTCAACTGGCTGTTCCTCTACTCTTATTCTGTTTCAGTG
>NW_023340133.1:0-3133 GCF_004916995.1 Morone saxatilis | reverse complement strand
AATACGCTTACCGTAGCACGTAGCACAACCACAGCTCCCAGTACCTCCAACCTCCACAACCACAGCTCCCAGTACCTCCAACCTCCACAACCACAGCTCCCAATATTTACACTTCCACAAGCATTTGTAGTTTCACTACACATTGTAGTAAGAAAGTTTGTTCTCGTCTACAAAATGTAACAAACTGTGGATCAGAAGTTGTATAAAGAATTTCAAAAAATGTGCACTTCCTGTATGTTGGACTGAAAGTCAAAGCTCAACCGTAGGCACCCAGGGGGCTTGGACCCAGTTAATACCTGCTTGTAGGTCTAGTTTTGTTTGTAGACAATATTCTGCTAAAAAGATGCTCGAACTGAACATACAAACAGGAGGCAGTTTGTAGTAAAGATGTTATGGGTTCTCTTTTAAACTATCATTTTAATTAGTGTGTTAGCTAGTGTTCAACTATTTACACAGCCCCCCCAGTTTAATTATAAAGAGAGACAAAGTCCCCAGTGGGAGGACTTTGTGGTGGATGAATGGTTATATGGGCGATAAATCAACTGAATCAAATTTACGTATTTTTAAAATTGTTTTTAAAAACATATTAGAAGAACATGTGGTGTCTTTTAAAGTATGTTTTTCAGAAAGAAGATTGGTGCAAATAGCATTACTGACGCCTTGTGCTTAAAAATCAATTAAAACTGAAACCAGTAAAATAAATTCCTGCTGTGCGGCTGCTTTGGAAAGTATAATTAACAATCTTGTACTTTGGTTAACACAGTTTTAGCAGTAGAAGCTAATGTTAGCAGGTTACTTCAGAGTTTCCTCTGCAGCATTGTGGCTCTAAAGTTAGGTTAGATGCTAAAGAGCTTTACCCTGAATGGACAGATAGATGTTGTTCTGTGTCTTTGTTTTTCTGTTTTATTTAGTTTTGAGCACATTGGGGTTCCGTAGATTGTTCCAAAGTTTATACAGACGGATTAGACTGTTTATATTAAAGATCTGAGTGATTCAGAACAGACACATTATTTATGAACCATTATTCAACTTTATTGTCATTACAGTGTCAGTGTAAGGAACTCTTAACCAGGGCAGACAGTAGCAGAAGTGCACTTAAAGAACAATATATGAAGCTAATGTAGAGCATTAACAGTCACATTATGAAATGAAAGTCTCAGTGGGCTAACTGGGATTAATGGTGCATGGCAGAGTAACATAATCAGGATGGAATAATGATGTTTTACATTTCAGTTGATGCACACCTGAACCTTGATGACAGGTGTGTAACTGTCTGACATGGTGGCTCTGACGGTAACAGTTTCACCTTTGTGAGTCAGACTGAGGTCTTTAGCTTTACCTCGGACAAACTTCTTCTCTGGTTTGTTATACATCTCTTTATAAAGGTTTTCATCACACTGTTTATTCATGTCAAAGATTCCCACTGCAAACCAGTTAGAGTACAGGTTAAAGTCATAAGGATTAGAGAACATGATGGCCAGTTTTCCATCATATTGCTGCGTGGATCCCTTCTGCAGATCGTAGGTCAGGACGCCAACAGATCCACAGGCTGTTTTAGGAGTCTTGATGAACAGAGCGCTGCCAGATTCAGAGGGACTGATTGTTGGAGGCATGGGTTTCTCACAGAATCCACTTTTAATGAACACACTGGGGAAACAAATGTCTGAGTCAAACATCCTGCATACGGAGCCCTGGAGTGGCCACAGAGAGAAAAATATAGATATAGATATACGTTTCCCTGCACTGAGCACATGAAATGCTAATGTGTGCACAGAAGATAAGTGTATGAACAGAGAGCAATGCAACAGAGCAGCCTTTCTCCCCGATGGATGGACGAACTCCAGCTGCTTCAACTAGAACTGTATCCATAACTGAATGGAAACATGGGAATGCATATCAGCATATTGTGTGCTCATTGTAGAAAAACGTGGCTCCATAAGTTGACACAGTGTGAAGGCAGAGTTGATATCAGTTTCATACACTGATATCATTGCTCTCATCTGAATTTTTTACATTTTTACTGTAAAAGGAAGGAAGCATACTTTGTCCGCAGTGTTGCAGCGACCATGGCCCAGTGTCAGTGAACACAGTGTTAAGTACGGCCAATGCTCTTTTGCCTGTTCTTTTCTGTCCTTGTTGTTTTCTTGTTTTTATGTCCAGCGGAAAACGCAGTCGGGCTTCATTGATAACTTTTTTTGTGTCGCAGCCTTCTTGGGGGAGAGCCTGGTCGATTGGAGGCAGGCAGAACGATATGCCGGGGGCAAAACCATCGGTCGGAGCGCCTCTACACTATTTTTAATACAATCCGCGCAATCCGGCGACAAGCTATTAATTCCATAAAACCTGAACACAAACAGTTGGGGACGGGCGGCCGCTGCATATAACACACTGAAATCCAACATTTGCGTAACACACACCGAAATCCCAACCCCCCATCCAGAGACTCAGATAGCACCCAACACCGCCCACAACGATTATTGATACACAACACCAAGACGCGCAGTTTTACCCAACATGCAACCCAATATCTACACCTCACGAAACAATACACAAAACGTACCACCAAGACCTGAAGAATCGATGGAATGGTCACTACACACAATTAACAAACAACAAGGTCTCTGTTCCTCTAAAGCTGTTTTAAGTGAACGACAATTAATCATGCAGGATTGATGATACTTGATTTACTTTGTCTTCACTGAGACCTGGTTGTCCCCAACGAGGAGTATCTCGTTAGTCTAATGAATCTACCCCCCCCCAGTCACCATTAATACTCAGCATCCCCCGACGGCACAGGCCCGACGGAGGTGGGGTAGGCAGCCATAAATATCGCATTCGAGCGTCTTTAACTGGACCCTAAAACCTAAAAAATGATAATTCATAAATTCATTCTGAAAGGCTGTCTTAGTCTGACCTCATCCCCCAAGCACTGGAAACTCCTGCAGCCAGTTCTATTTGTGTATAGTGTACCGCGCTGCCTGGACGCGCCTACTCTGATTGTTTTAGATATCTGAATTTCTCAGACGTTTTTATCAAGGTTTTAGTGCCCTTAAATTCAGCATAAAAGTATTATGTCCAGGTGACTTTTAGTATCCATGTGGATGCTTGACAATGACGCAGGCTTTAGTAACAG
>NW_023340132.1:0-2094 GCF_004916995.1 Morone saxatilis | reverse complement strand
TTAAGTATTATTATTACTACAGTTACTATTATTACTATTGTCACTGCTCATTGTCCCCCATCGTTGTTGTCGTCTGTCTGTCTGTCTGTCTCTCTCTCTCTTGATTCTCTGATTGATTGATCTGAAGAACTGAGGAGGTAAATCAATTATTTCACAAGAAAAAGAAAAATAATTATAATTAAAAAGTTTATTTATATCATCTCATGAATCTTCTATGCTCAATATATGCAGTATAAATATGCTGTATTAATACACAGTAGAGAACTGGGACACAACTTTAATACAAGGCGTTGAACTTATGGTGTTAACTCTCCACAGACTTCACTGAGGGACTATTCCTTGAGCAGAAAGTAGTTCCTATGAAAAGAGCACAAATTAAACTATTCTCCTCCAAGGTAACAGAGATTGAGTCAAACTGAAGGAAACAGCTGATAAATACCTTCCACAAACAATCAGTCATTAAAAAACAACAGACGGTCAAACTACAAACAATATTTATCATCAGGTCTTCACAGAGTTTTGGTTTTAAATATTAAAAATAAATCACGTCTCTGTTTATCCTGGGTGGATGGATACACAGAAATAGTTCCAGGGGGCATTCAGGTGAAGGAACACAACCTTCTGTTTCCAGTCCAGATGCAGAATTGTCCAATCCAAAACAGAAAATAAATGTCTACATTAAACAAATGTAAAGAACTGTATCAGACTGCATCATATCCAGTTGCTCCATATTAAAATGTCCTTGAACCGTATCGTAGCACAGTAATGTATCTGGGTATTGGATCGTCCTGAAAGGTACAGAATCACACCCCTATAAGCTAAGCTAACCACTTTATTGAACACACAGAACATCAGGTTTCCAGTCTTTATGTTGAGCTAAGCTAACCACTGTAGTGAACATCAGAGAGAATCAGAGGATCAGAGGGAACATTTAGGTGTTATTAAAGCTCTCAGTCCACGGGAACACGGTCTTCTGTTTCCTGCGTTTGCTGCTGGACTCAAAGCTCCGGAAGTCGTCTCCACAGTGGTGTTTCTTGAGCTGCCGGGAGTCGGAGAATCCGCGGCCGCAACGCTCGCAGGCGTACAGCTTCACCCCTGTGTGGATCTGCATGTGAGACTTGAGCTGGTTGGACTGGCGGAACTTCCTGCTGCACACGGTGCACTCGTAGGGCTTCTCCCCGGTGTGGACCAGCAGGTGGCGGTGGAAGTTCTGCGGAGTCCGGAACTCCTTCCCGCATTGTTCGCACTTGTGCGGTTTGACTCCGGTGTGCAGGAGCTCGTGCTGCTTCAGCTGCGACATGAGCAGGAAGCCCTTCTGGCAGACAGTGCAGACGTAGGGCCTGTCCCCGCTATGCTGCCTCAGGTGGTACAGGTACAGGTGTCGCAGGTGGAAGGACTTCCCGCAGGTGTCGCAGGTGAACTCTTTGTTTTCGGCGTGGCTCTTCTCGTGTGTGCGCAGTGTGCTGTTGCTGCTGAAGCTCTTGAGACAGATCTTACAGCTGAAGGCCTTAACCCCAGTTGGCCTGCGTCTGCCCGGCACGCCTCGGACCCTGTCCTGGTTGTGGTGGACCAGCTGCTGGTGTTTCTGCAGCTGACAGTTGTAGAAAAACGTCTTACCGCACAGGTCGCACATGAACGGCTTCTCAACGCCGTGAACCAGCATGTGGGTCTTCAAAGCCCAGGTTCCTGTGAACCCCTCTCCACACTGATCACACCTGAGACAAGAACATAGAGCATGTTAAACTGGAGACGCACCAGTAAGCAGTGTGTGAACTATTCCATGGATTTATTTTCTAAACTGAAGGTAATGATATTGTGCAGCCATGCTTCAATGGTTGATGGCAAAGAATAGCAGCAATCTTTATTAAAGTGAACCACCCTTATGCACAAATTATACATCAGTAAGTAGTATGGATAAGTTTTTTTTTTGCTATCGATCTTCATCAGTTAACTTCAATAATTTCTACATCAAAACCATCAACCTGTCTGTTAGACACCATCCCAAACTAGGCTGCTTAAAGAAGTCGTACCCTTAATTGGCACTTCTTTACTAGATATGATTAATCTTTCTTTATTATCAGGATATGTACCACA
>NW_023340131.1:660-1934 GCF_004916995.1 Morone saxatilis | reverse complement strand
CTGCATCTCATCACATACAGTTGTGACTTGTCACATATGTAGTTTTGAAAAAATGTCAATGCCCACTTTTAACATTAGCCTCATTTGCCCTACTATAATACTTAGTGTTATAAGTAACTCTGCCTGAATATCAAGTTATTTCCAATTTTTTTGGTGTACTTGGAGTTTAACAGGGTTGTTGGTAGAAATCTTAAAGAAGAGTTTCTTCGGTGTTCTTGATGGTTTGTGTCCAAGCTTGATGGAAATCTTCAAGAGGAAGACACGTCAGATAGGCAAGCAGTTAGCTGACCTGGTACAACAGACAACGGTGGGTTGATATTTCTGTTTTTTCTTGTAATGATATTGATGGTTAGTTCATACATATTACAAAAACTAATTCTCCCACCTTGAACAAATAAACTGATATAAGCTATATTTCTTATGTTATATCTCTTTGCAGAGCACTGAGCCAACAGCCATTAGATCCTGAGAGGACTTCCAGTCATTCTTGGGGATGATGTGTCTATGTTCTTTAAGAGCAGTTCGGTGAGTAAAGTTTTTTGAATTTGATGTTTGACTCGGTTTTTCCATTCTCCTATGTTTTGTTTATTGGGTGATGGTTTATGATAATTAGCAAATTTATGAAGATGTTTCATTAAACCTTAAGTTGATTTTAACTTGATAATGTGCTTTCACTGTTAGCAAAGGAAATAATTACTGCATTTAATACTGCAAATTATGCAAAAATTCAAAGGGCTTGTATAGTGACTTGATTTCTCCAAAAACAAAAAACCTAAACCACTGAGGGGCTGCTGCTGGAACTTCCAGTCGACGCATAGTTTGTGGCGGCTCCACTGAAAGAATCCAAACATCTCCAATGTATTTCTAATATTGCCTTTAATGATCTACACACACTTATCCCAATAATAACTTGAATGGCGAATAAACTAATACTCAAAAAACTGTGTGCTTCTCCCTGGTCAGCAGCACACTTGAAGAGTATTTAACCCTTTCTCTATTCTCTATTTCTCTATCACATATTACATTGTCCAAAACACCACCTACTGTCAAAACATCTAAACATGAACACACAAAAATGCCTCTAATAGCTTGTTTACACAACATTATCTAAAATAAAACCACTGTGAATTATGAAAATCATAATATTTATGGAGGCCACACAGCTGATTGTAGACAAATTGCTGTTAACCTGAATATTTGTCTTGTTTCCTGCACTATAGAACCTTAATGAGGGAGACTCTGTGGACATTCCCGTGGGAATCCTCTGCTATGAG
>NW_023340131.1:0-635 GCF_004916995.1 Morone saxatilis | reverse complement strand
CTCATGACACAATTCTTCATGTCCGTGTCTGGATTGTTGCACAAATACATTGCACTGACTGGAGCAAATATTCTTGCAGTTGCTCATTTTGCATGTGATACTTTTGTACTACATGTGTCTAGTGTTCGTTTTACTGAAATAATTCACATTGTGGACACATGTTAGAAAGTTGTAGTTTTTTTTAACAACTCTGGTCCTCACTGCATAGTTGTTCTTAATGCCTGCTTTGTTGTGTGGCACACATAGCATATAGTTTTTCCTATTGCACTGACAGTATGCTGCTACATGGTCAGTGTTGTTTTTTTCATACTTGAAAATTATTCACAGAGCAAAAAATTAAAAAACTATGCTGTGATTGTATTTGGAAAGAAATCGTTTCCTAATTCAATACACATGTTCTGTTTGCTGCATCATAGCAAGGTACTGTAAGGTAATATCTGCAGCAAAAAGTAAGAATATGCTGTTGTAATTGTTGGCAAAGACCCATTTTGATAATTTTATGAAAACAAGGTCTTACTGTTATTTTGGATTTGCATCTGGTATTTCACATGGCATCATTGTTAATACATATTTGTTGCTTTGTTTTATGTCTAAATAAAATAAATCAAATGTACTGCATTGTGTGGTCATTGACA
>NW_023340130.1:0-3308 GCF_004916995.1 Morone saxatilis | reverse complement strand
TTTAAACTCGTGTCCTCCTGCTCTGTGTTTCAGTACGAGGAGATCCAGCTCCCCACCTACAGAGCCCGCCCACCTGCTGCTCCTTCTTCAGAGTGTATTTACTCAAAAGCTCAGCTTCCTCAACCCACACTACCTCAACTCTGACACCTGAACACCTGGACGGTTAATTAACATCTGGACAGTTACTGAACAACTGGACAGATTTACCTGACACTGACATTTATTAACATTTTCTGGACTGTTCATGAACACCTGGACAGTTCTGATAACCTGAAACCAGTTTACTGAACCCTGCACAGTTACTAAACACTGAAGTTATGAACACTGGACTGTTCATGAACACCTGGACTGTACCAATTATTGTTATCATTAATGAATATTAAATATAAATTCATATCACTGCTGTTCAGACTGGATGTTTTAACCATTAATTAATACTTTTGTTATGTTTCATTTCTTCTTAAAAGGTGGCCTATTGACCCTCCCTAAGTTTAGTAAGCCACAGTCAACTTCTGCTAACTGCTGACCCTACTCTCTTCGTAGTGTGGGTATCGCGGAGGGAAATCAAGTATCCAGTAGCATACAAGACATACATTAAACATACATTAGAATATAATTAAAAATCAAATTAAAATTAACTTATAACACACTAGCCACAGTAAACTGGAAACGGTAAGATGCTACTTTTGCTACTGCAAACTACTTTCTCTGTGCTCCAAGGAAGTCGACTGAGGCTTGCTCAGCTGCTATTGGAGCACAGAGCAAAAGGGCGAGGAGCTTAGGAAGGGATAACACTGACATTTTACACCATTAATTTACACCTTTTAATTTTAGACTGTGTACCTAACAGAAAGTTCCTCCTGTTACTGTCTCACCTCCATGAATTATTCAAATGCTCTCATTTGGAAAACGATTTCTTTTTTTGGTCAAACAAATTCTCACAATAACTGTCCAACGAAAACATATTTTAAAAGTTTCTCATTCCTCATTTCTTTCTGTGTCAGAGGTCACACACAGTAGTTTAAAACTCTCTTTAAATGTGTCAAACATCAGCATACAGGTCGGAGTCGTCTGCATATCGAGACACTGCACCTGTCCTGAACTATTAAAGTTACAACATCTACTACCACTACACCTTCAGGTACTGCTGCTACTACAAGTATTGATACTGCTGTCACTAGTACTACTTACTAGTAGTATTACTCAGTGTCCTACAGTGAAGGCAGTGTTTACGAAGTGCTAACAGTACGACTGATAATGCTACAAATTATGTACAACCAGCCAATACTGCTAGCCACTGCTACATCTGCAGCTAATGCTGTTACTGTCCTGTTATTGTTGTTCTAACATCATACATGACAACATAATCAGTGCTCCTGCTGTGTGTTTCAGAATGAGGACAGCGCCCCCTACAGAGCCCCCCTGCCTTCTGCTAATCCTTCGGAGTGTACCAATATTTACTACACGGCTTCAACACTGACACCTGAGTGAACACCTGGACAGTTACTGAACACCTGGATGGTATTGTAGTAATTAGCAGTAAGTAGTAGTAGCATGAGCTCTAAATAGCATTAGCAGTAAGTAGCTTCGCTCCACTTGCACAGAGCAGAAAGGGGTGGAGCTTAGGAAGGTTTTGAACCTGTAATGTTGGTCTTAAAACCCCCTTTATCTTTAGACTGTGTACCTAACAGGAAGTCAACACTCCTGTTTGTGTTTCTATTTCTGTCAAAACAAAATCTCTGAAAATGTAAAAGTTTAACAGATTTCACATTTCTGTGTCAGAGGTCACTGACAGTGTCACACACAGTATTTTAAACCTGTCTGTAAACATGTCAAACATCAGTATAAAGGTTGGAGTCGTCTGCATATAGAGACACTGCAGCTGCTGGAGAGACTGTAACTATATTACATTAAAACAGAAGCTCTGAGACACAGATCCTGTTACCGGAGGCAACCAAGAGCTTCAGTTCGAGCTGCTTTCAGCCGTTGAGGTTGTGGGTGTGGGTGGAAGGTGTGAGGTTGAACAAACTCTCCACTAAGCCTCAGATTTAACCCTTGAAACCTTTTATATGACAACATTACATACACATTACTGCAGAACTCAGAATGTATATTACTAGAATGTACAATAAAGTCTTTGCTTCAGGTTTTACTGTTGTTGTTGGTTAAAGGTGTAAACTCTCTGAAGCAGCCGGTTCTCAGACAGTGTAAACAAACAAGGTGTTGTTTGTCTGAGCTCGGAAAGTTTGATAAAGGCATCAACCTCCTCCTCCTAGGTTTTAAAAATATCGTGGGTGGGAAAATTTGGCTAAAGCTTGAACCTTTTTCTTGTGAAAGAAATGTTGCTTTGTGACTGCAGCAAAACCACATCTGGAGGTGTGATTTTAATACACTGTGGTCTCTTCCTGCTGCCTCCAGCTGCCCTTCAATGTTTCCGTTCCAGCCTACAGAGCGTAAGGCTTCAAAATCTGATCAATCGGTGTGTCTGAAAGGACGATACTTACTGATTACTCTTAAATTAGGTCTACAAACCAGTCAAATGGTCAAATGACGGCCAAGAGAATGTGTTAAACAGCTGTGTGAAATGTTATTGTAATTACAGCATCAATTCTTCACCAATGTGTTTGTGATGTAAATAATGTATAGAGGATTCGATCTAGACCTGCTCTATTTAATGCCTGAGAAACCGTAATGATGCGCTATATCAAATTAAAGAAATTGAATTGAATTGATGGTCAAAAGTTCTGTTCTGTTGGCAGTGATAATAAAGTTGTGCTTTTGTACATTTATATAAAAAAAAAATTTAAAGCTGTGAGGAGCAGAGAGTTCAGATATTTGTGTAAAGATGTAGGAAGCAAAAGTAGGAAGTTGTCATAAAATTAACACTTATTAAGAAAGTGAAGTATTTGTCCTTCCTCTGGTGGCAGCAGCAGTAATGTGATATTAGTTGTGATGTAAAGTGGTTTCTGCAGCGGCTTCAGTTTAGAAATCTGTTTTCCATCTTCTCTCTCGCAGTATTTTTATCAGCCTTTAACCGCAGAGCGACTGAAGTTGTTACTGAAGAGAAACCACTTCCTCTTGTCAGTGTGATTCAACTGGGGCTGATCTGAACACTGAACACTCCTCTTATCATATGTACAGCTGTGGTCAAAAGTTGACATACACTTGTAAAGATGTGAGTGATTGGAACACATACTTCTTTGTCACAAAAAACATTCATGAAGTTATTATGGGTCTACTGAAAATGTGACCAAATCTGCTGGGTCAAAAATATACATACAGCAACATGAATTATCAATTTTGGTTAT
>NW_023340129.1:0-2547 GCF_004916995.1 Morone saxatilis | reverse complement strand
TATTATTCTTAGACTTAAACAGACAATTAAACACACACCTGTTTCATGTTTGTCAATGAATCTCAGCATGAAGGTGAAAAAACTCTAAATAAGCTACAGTACATCCAAAACTCCGCTGCACGTTTGCTCACCCACACCCGCACCCGTGATCACATCACATATATATAATACATATACCTACAATTAGAGGTATGTATATACTGAAATGTAGTGACGATGTGTGTTTGATATTTAATTTAAGTTTTTTTTCATGATTTCACCGTCTGGAAGCCATGTTTCCTGTGTCTGAAAAACTTTGTGTGAGCTCTGTACATGGGTCAAAGCATGAGAAGAAGTGCATGTTTTACTGCATTTAATTCCTGAAATATGTGTACACACATTTCACAACCGTTTAGGAAACTTATTTGTGCGTAGCAACCTTTATAAATGACCCTGCTCCACTCTTCTATCCTTCCTCCTGGTCGTCCAACAGACATTTGTGCAGTATTATTATCACCATATAAGTCATCAGTAAAGCACTTTGCACTGTATGAAAGGTGCTATACAAATAAAGTTTGTTTGATTGACTGACTGACACTTTGTAGTCCTAAATAATGAAAGCAAAGAGGCAAAGAGAAGCAGAGAAAAGAAACTGAACTAATGTGTTTTTACTTCACTGCGTTGATATTCTCACCTCTGACATCCATGCAGACCGACTTCAATAGATGTTCACAACCGCTGTTGTACCACAGTCCATCATACATCACTGTGTAGAGTTGATCATACACATTGGTTGGTTGTCCAGGATACCACAGTCTGAGCTCAGTCTCCCCGAGTCCGTAGAAACTTCTGTCTGACAGTGACCACCTCCAGTTGTCCACGTCATCGTACAGCCCGATCCAGGCTCGCTGAAAGAAATATTAGATTTTTTTGCTTTAGCCTCAGATGTAACATAAAACATTAGAGTCTGCTTTAGCTTTTAAATATTTTTACATAAAACCTTCATTGCCTATCAGTCTGATCCTCTATGACTTTATTTCAGTATTTTACAATTGCAGACCTTCCAACCATAGTAAAATATTGTGAGCACCACAATAGTACAACTCTTAGTTATTTTAAAATAAATGTATTTATCTTGACTCCATTACATTTATTTCAGTCTAGCTTCATGTTGACAACTTTAAAATGCTGCTTACGTGTACATGTCAATAAATCAGTGTTTATGAAAATATAACTCTGTAAATAGGGAAAGTTTGTATTACTATAAATGCAGGACTTTTACTTTAAGTATGTAATTAATAAACCAATAATGGAGAATCTTTACATTGTTGTTTTGCTACTTTTACTTAAGTCAAATATCTCAGTACTTTTTCTAACACTGGTTATAGACTACACACACACACACACACACACAGTCTCTTGTGCTGGACGTTGTTAGGAGGTTCTTGGACGTTGAAGACATATCTGGAGAAGATCTAGATGTTACCTGAGGGAAGAGTTTTCATCAACCCAACATGGATCTGAGTTATAAAATGAACAATGTCATGAATGGAGTCACTTTAGGTGTGGGTTGTACTGTGAAACTGTTGAAATCCAGTAGTTGGCGGTAATGCAACACTTACAGATGCCAACCACCTTGAGACTCCACAGAAGAAGAAGTGTGAACTTGTTTTTTTTAGTCCTGCCATGATCTTCTCCTCTTTGGTTGCAGTAATAATTAATACCATGAAGACTATGAAAAGTCACATTTAACAATCTGCGACAGTATAATGTAACGTTACTTTGCCAAGTTTGAGGCAGGTGAACGAGCAAGCTAGCTAGCAAATTAGCTGCGTGGCGTTATTAATGTTAATTAACAGCTTCAACTTTCCACATCACCCCAGTCCATTTAGCTTTGCTAAGGAGTTAAAAGACTGTCCTCACTAGAGGAACGGCATAACTGTAAAAGCACTTTATATTTCTACTCTACTACATTTTATAGGGAAATATTGTACTTTTTAACTACACTACATTTTGTTATTAGTAATGATGTAGTTTCAGATTTTTGGTACAATGAAAACATAAAACATCCCATATTTTCTAGACACTAAACTACCCAACAGTATCTAAAGTGGTTAAACTTAAAGCCCCAGTTTGATCAGACACAACATTAAAGTGCTGCTTACAGTGTTTTCTGAAATGTAGTGGAGTATAAAGTATCAGTAAATGGAAATACTCAAGTAAAGCACCTCAAAATATTAATACAGTTCATCAGCTTACTTTCCACCAACCTGCCTGTCACTTACATAATTGTCAAAAATGGTTTTGGAAGTGAAATAAAGACAAAAGAACTCACATAGCTGGCTACAGAGTAGACCATTTGGCTAAATCCAGCCATGTGTACAGGGTATTTCAACGTCTCCATGTTTCTGTAGTGGCCAGGTCTGTGTAATGTTCTCTGCAGTAACTCTGGGCTTCAGTCATGTTCTTCAGGTCATAAATAAAATGGTACTGACGTCCAGCAGTTGATGAGACAGCACACAGCCCTGCAGTGACAGACAGGTTGATTAGATTTGGAATAAAAATACT
>NW_023340128.1:0-3651 GCF_004916995.1 Morone saxatilis | reverse complement strand
GTGCTGTCATTCACTCTTAGTAGATCGCTGTCCCAAATGTCTTCTTCCAAGTCCTCTCCCAGCTCATCCAGCCAGTCTGCCTTGATCTTTGCAAGAGTTTTAAAAGAAGATATACAGTTGTAGATTCTTGAAATAAGTCCTTTAAAGCTGAAAGTAGTTTCTAACAGGGCATCTAAACCTGAAAGTGATGGTATATATGGAAAGTTGGGATCATGATGCTGAAGGAACTTGGAAATATCGGAACAGGCTAGATCGAGGGAGGTCAAATTTATGTGACAAGTCATCAAAGCTTGCGAAAATACTGTATTTATAAATGCCTTGTCTTTGCCAGAGAGTGAATTCGGAGTCTAATCTAGTTGGGAGGAAAAGATGATTATTGTGTATAGGACTTAGATGGAGAAGATTATTAAACCCGAAGCTACGTCTAAGTTGAAACCATATTTTGAGGGTATTTATGACTACTGGATTGTTGGTGAATTGAGAGATAGAGATGGAAAGGCTGGAGGAGACCAGCGCTTTAAGAGGAGTTGAAGTGTGTAGAGGGAAAAAATGATTATCATACAGTAATGTAATTCTCTGTGTTAACCTTGTATGAACTATAATTTTCTGTGTTATACTGTTCTGTAGAAAGCAGGCCTGGCTCCATTACTGGATGAACTGTATCTGAACTCAAGGCGAATTCCTGATACTATAGATAACATAACAATAGAGCACAATGATCACATTATGTGCTAAAAGATGTAAGGTTGAAATATAGCTTAAGCCTGCACATAAATCCTCATTTTCTTCTTAGCTCTCAAGTTGTAAATGCCTTGATTTGGTCTGGGCTTTCAAGTCATAAATGCCCTGTTCAATTAAAATAATTCACTAATGTCTATCCAGCCATTGCATGTAACTATTGGTTCTTTGTTCTTATGCATATATAAACCCTGGTTATGATGCACACAGCATCGATTCCTCGGCAGTTGCTAACTGTCACTTTGCTGGTTTTGATCCTTCTGCGCAGAAGTCAAATAAATATACAAAGACAAAATTCCTCTTTGTTGGTTTTCCTTTATTTGGTCAAATTTCCACCACAAAGTACAAGATGCAGTTTCAAAATGGCATCAGTCTGTATCAGGAATGTGGAGCCAGTGCATGATTTTTGAACATTTGAGGCCCAATAATAATGACTAAGCCACCCTGCATTTTAGGCCTCTGTAACAGTTCTAGTCGTATTCTAGGTTTCTTCCCACCCCATATAAATGAAATGAAGACCTTATCAATAGATTTGAAGAAAGATTTAGGGAGATAAAGTGGAATACACTGAAACAGATTGAGAAATTTGGGGAGCACATTCATTTTTATACAATTCACTTTTCCTGCTAAAGATAGGTGAAGTGTCTTCCATTTGTCCAGGTCTGATTTGACTTTCTCAAATAGCAGATAGAAGTTTTCCTGGTAAAGCTTCTGCATGTCCCTTGTAATGTTAATGCCCAAATATTTAAAGCCATTCCTAGACATTTGGAAGGGTAGAGCGTTGTCTTGATATTTGTAAATGAATGACGCCCCAAAATAAAACCAGTCTGGTCAGCAGAGATTACGTCATGCATTGTGGCTTCTAAGCGTAAGGCAAGGGCCTTGGCCAAGATCTTCACGTCACAGTTTAAGAGGGAGATGGGCCGATATGAGCCGCATTCTGTGTTATCTTTACCTGGCTTAAGCAATAGGGTAATTGATGCTTCAGTCCCTGTCTGTGGAAGGGATCCATGGGACAAAGAGTCATTAAACATATCAAGTAAAATTGTAGATAATTTCAGTTCTTTTTATAGAACTCTATAGGGTACCCATCAGGACCAGGCGTCTTGCCATTCTGCATTGCCTTAATCGCATTAATGATTTCTATACATTTTAGTGGGAGCTCAGTCTCAGTCCTATGTCTTGCTTTTATAGAAGGAGCTTGGAGATTATTGAAAAAAATTTCCATGTCAGAGCTGTCAGTTGTTATCTCTGACGTATACAGATTTGAGTAAAATGAGGTGAATGTTTCGTTAATTTCCTCCGGGTCAATAGTTAGTTCACCATCATCTTTACGAATTTGTGGAATCTGTTGAGACACGGCGCGGCACTTAAGTTGGTGTGCTAATAGCCGTCCAGGTTTGTCGCCATGCTCATATACATACCCCCAGAACCGACGTTCTGTCTTTTCAGTTGATGACAAATTGTATTGTGTTTGAAGGTCCAGCTTCTTTTTATATAATTCAGGGGAGGGAGAGATGGAGTACTGAGAATCCACCATAGCTATTGCTTTAATGAGCTCCTCTTGTTTTATCCTTTTCATCTTATTTGTTTTAGCAGAATACGAAATAATCTCACCCCTGATTACTGCTTTTAATGTTTCCCACAAAAGAGAGGGGGAAGTGTCATCTTTTTTGTTGGATTCTATAAAGTCATCTATTTTTTGGGATATCATTTCACAAAAAGTCTCATCAGCTAAAAGATTTCTGTCTAATTTCCAAGAGGGCCCTTCTAATTTGCACAAAGGAAATGCAAGGTTTAATATTACAGGGGCATGATCTGATTCAGCTATAGTTGAGTATTCAGTGTTTGTGACAAAGGGGAGAAGAGTTTGGTCAATAAAAAAATAATCTATCCTACTATAGGAGTGATGTACAGAAGAAAAAAAAGAAAAGGACTTGCTTTGTGGAAATAAAAAACGCCAGGGATCAACACTTCCTATCTGGTCCATAAAGGCTGATAATAGCTTGGCCTTTTTAGACAGGTTTGTAGATTTAGAATTGGAACGGTCTAATATTGGATTTATTACACAGTTTAAATCACCACCAAATATCAATTGTTGTGAGTTCAAATCTGGAATTAATGAAATTATTTTCCCCATAAATTTATCATCATCCCAATTTGGGGCATCGATATTAATCAAAACCACAGACTTATGGTAGAGAAGCCCAGAAACCATTACAAATCGTCCTTGTGGGTCTGAGGTGACAGTGGTCGCACTAAAAACTGGATTCTTTATGAATCGAATATGGGCTGTTCCACAAAAGTTTTAGAGTTAAGATTGGAATGGAATACATTCCCCACCCAACCTTTTTTTAGTCTAACTTGATCTTTAACCAGTAGGTGGGTTTCCTGTAGGAATGCAACGTCACACTTTAAGTATTTTAGAAGATGAAATATTCTGGCTCTTTTAACAGGCCGATTTAAACCTTTTACATTCCAGCTAATGAGTCATCAATACCATCTGTCATGTTTAACTATAAAAAATAAAAATGAAAAGAATAGTAAGGAGAGATAAGTTAGAGCAATGATTGTGATAAAGTACACAGTTATGTTTGTTTCTTAAGTGAACAAAGGTGAACATTTGTTGCAAAAATTTAGTGGTGTCCTTTTCCCTAACCCTATCCCATATCCAGAACACAAACAAAACTAGAACTAAGCCTATACTTGTCCTTCTCCCTGAGGCAAGCTGCAGGCTAAACACTATTTCCAAAAACTTCTGGCGATACATTCCTCTTGACACTTCTGCCCAGGAAGGCTCCCAGTGATTATGATATGTTAAAATAAAAATAAAAATAAGATGGTTGAGCAATACAATAACTGTAGAACAACCAAGCATATATGAAAACGTGTACATAACAACAGCATATAACA
>NW_023340127.1:0-10209 GCF_004916995.1 Morone saxatilis | reverse complement strand
CATATATTATTTATATCTTTATAGTAATATATATACATATATTCATACCTTTTAGTATAGGGAACAAATCCATCTTCGTCATGGGGACTTACCTTGACGGAGATGGATGGACATTGGTACGCCGCGGTGGAAGAGGTGGTCAACCCCGCTGGCGTTCAGATCCAAGACCACCACCTTGGCAAGGTCAGTTTCGGCCAGCTAGGTTCCGATGGGGTGGGGATTTCTGGGGGAAGGACCGTGCACTTCCAGGCCCCCGCTTCGGGGGTCAGGTACCTGACCGTGTCCCTAACCGGCCTGTGCCTCCCTCAGATGGTTTCTACCCCAATCGGTACAGGCAATATCAGGGTCCCCAATCCCGATCATATGCATGGGTGACACGTCAGCCTAATCCAGGAGCTTTTAGGCCTCGTAGCCAGGGGTACACACGAGGTGGACAGCAGCAAAATCTCAGACCTGTTGCTGGGGGAAATCAACCTCCCACAACAACTGACCCCAAGTTTGGACGGCTTGTACGTAAGCTGCATAAGGTGATCAAGATGGTGCACCATTTGCAGAATGTCACCCCAGAAGAGGGGAAATCAGATCCCCAAATGATTTCTCGGATGGTTGAGACTCTAGCTTCTATGATAAAACCAGCAGCACCTACTACACAAACAGAAGACCTAATAGTGGGGAATGCTAGGAACTGGGGTCACACCACCCTCATTATCTTGAGGGACCATTACAAGGCGGGTCTCGAGGTAATCATGAGTGAGCTGGTTCAGGACTGGGTTCCAGAGTGGAAGACAGCCTTCCAAGTTGCCACCAATTGGGCGCGTAGGAATCTTCCCCGTGTCCAGCAGGATGTTATTGACCATGCGGAGGCGATGGTTGCAGCCTGTGGGGCCCAAAATGCGGCTACCACGACGAAGATACAACATCCACGGCCGGCACAACAGCCAGAACCAGCACAACAGTCACAGCCTTCCCAACAGGTTGGACCCAGGTCACACAGCACACCTCAAAGACAAACAGAGGATGAAGTGATGGCCTCTCAGACTCCATGGACGGACTTTGCAGTCCAGATCCTACAATCTGAATCTCCAAAAGCACAGAGACCAAGGAGAAGAAGAGCCTGTGTGATTGAGGAGGACAGTCTCTTACTGGAGATTGAGGAGGAACAGTCTCAGGATAGGCGTCCTCAGGCAAGCAGCTCCCTGTTGGAGGATGCACAAGGGGAATTGGATAATACCCCAACTCTAGTACCAGCAGAAAATCCTAAAGAAACGTTGGTGCAGATTCATGACGAACCAGACTCCCTGGAAGAATTTTTGGGGGAGATGGATCTGAGCGCAGGAAAAGAGATGCGGCTACATGAAGATCTGGTTCCTGTACAGGGGGCCATGGATCGGAGCTCAGCATCAGACCCTGGCACCGACAACGCCTTAACCCTACGCCAAAAGACTTACAGAGTTAAGAGGCACATAAACACGGAGCGAAAGATGGTGGATTGGAGTTTAAGTGTGACGAAGAAGTGGTTGATCTTGGGGGACTCCAATCTTTCGAGGATTCCAGATCATAGGGTGGCAGATCTGCAGATAGATAGCTATCCGGGGGCAAATTTTCGCCACGCTCAGTCGGTCATCTCTAAGATGACGAGTGTGGTAGGGGTGGTGGAAAAAGTAGTGCTTTCTTTTGGCATAAACAGCAGAAGACAGAAAGCCAAGGAGACTGCAATCAAACAAATGCAAGCTGCACTCAGACAGGCCAAGAAGCAGTTCCCCTTCGCGGAGATCTGGATCCCTCAGATCAATTTCTCCAGAGCCTTACCTATGGTGGAACGTGCCACGCTCAGGGATTTGAACTCTCATATTCGTAGAAATATGCCATTCATTCCCATGCTCAATGAAGACGAGTTTGAGACGGAGAATGATCACATTCACTGGACGAGAGAGACAGCTGAGGCCATGCTCAAACACTGGGCTACCTCTTTAAACTTAGTGACCCCGTAAGTCTTGAAGAGGAAGGGGATGAGGGGCCTAAACCCCTTTTATCTCAGAATGTGATCGTATTGGCAAAAAACTTTAGGCCTTCTAGGGCACAGATGGAGCTCCTGAGTAGAGGATTAACCTTTATTCCAACGATTGGTCTAAACAAAGATAAAAAAACACAATTACAATTAGATATTCAAAATTATCATAGGAAAATTAAATTGGCAACTTATTTTAAGAATAGTAATAAGGAGAAACCACTTCCATTCATGCCTGCATCAGTTTGGACGCCACCTCCCGATAAATTACCACCAGAGATTCAGGAATTAATTCAAAAAGATAAGGAAACATTTGATAGACATTTTAAAGGACATCAGGAAAAAACAAATTTATCACCACAGGAAATGGAAGCCTTAAAAGAATTAATACATAATAAACATATAGTAATAAAACCGGCAGATAAAGGGAGTGCAGTGGTAATTTTAGGAAGGGACCAATATATTAAAGAAGTTAATAGACAATTAAGTGATCAGATTTATTATAAAAAATTAGAGGAACCCATTTATTTAAAATCCATACCTATTGTACAGGACATTTTAATCAAATTACATGAAAAGAAATTCATTAATGCGGCCCAGAAAAGATATTTGAGGGGGGATACACAACCAAGACCACGCAGGTTTTATATTCTACCTAAAATACATAAAGAACCAGAAAAATGGACAGTACCTTTTGAGATTCCCCCAGGAAGACCGATTGTATCGGACTGTGAGAGTGAGACGTACAGGACGGCAGAATATATAGATTATTATTTAAACCCATTATCAGTTAAGCATCCGTCCTATGTTAAAGATACTTACCATTTCATTGATATTGTTAAAAATTTAAAAGTTCCTCCAAATTCCTTCTTTTTTTCTATGGACATAAATAGCCTTTACACAAATATAGATATTCCATCAGGTATAGCAGCAGTTAAAAAAATATTCAAAAAGTATCCAGATCCAAAAAGACCTGATGAAGAATTGATTCAATTATTGGAAATAAATTTGACAAAAAATGACTTTGAGTTCAATCAGGAATATTATTTGCAGATTAAAGGAACAGCAATGGGTAAAAAGTTTGCCCCGGCTTATGCCAATATTTTTATGGCAAACTGGGAGAAGGAAGCCCTTGCCAAATGTCCAGTTAAGCCTCTCCATTTCCTCAGGTATCTAGACGATATTTGGGGAATTTGGATAGATACAAAGGAGGAGTTTGACATATTTGTAAACATTTTAGACACTCATGATCCATCCATTAAATTAGAATACACAATAGATCGGGATTCAATCAATTTTTTAGATACTACAGTTTATAAGGGACCTTCATACATGATTAATCAAAAATTAGACATCAAAGTTTATTTCAAAAAAACAGACACACATGCACTATTATACAAAACAAGCTTCCATCCAAAACACACATTTAGGGGATTAATAAAATCACAATTATTAAGATTCAAAAGGATATGTACACAAGAGACAGATTTTTGGATAGCAGTCAAAATCCTTTTTAAGGCACTGCGAGAAAGACAATATTCTCGGTCCTTTTTACGCGTATGCCTCAAATCCTTTCAGGACAGAGGACAGCGTGATAAGAGAGACATTATTCCCATAATAACGTCATATTCAACAGTTAGCACACGGCTTAATTATAAGATCAGAGATAATTATAGAACAATTATAGAAAATGCAGGATTGCTACCCAACCATCAGATCATTTCAGCGTATAGGAAAAACAAAAATTTAAAAGATCTTCTAGTTCGTGCTAAACTAAAACCCTTACAACCCAAGAAAATTAGAGATGAACATTTTTGTAATCTAAAATTCGTACGAAGTCATTCAAAAAAGGCAATATTTCGTATTTCACAAGCTTTTACTCCACGAACTTCAAATTGTGTTTATATTATATTTTGTGATAAATGTGGAGTACAGTATATTGGGGAAACTAAAAATGCAATTTCAACTAGGATGATGCAACACAGATACAATATTAAAAACAAGAAGGAAATACACACCCCAATAGTTAAACATTTTATTTTACATGGCTTACAGTCTGTCAGAGTTGCGGGAATCCAAAATAATTCAATTTGGACTGATATTGAAAGGAAGAAAATTGAGAGAAAGTGGATCTATTTATTGAACACAAAAGAACCATTTGGACTAAACAAAATTTATAGTTAAACATTGATGTGTTGATTCAAAGAGCGATGAGAGCCAGATTGAGAAATGAGAAATGTTTTAAGGTGAGTTTTTATGCCAACCCCAATCACTTTCCCTAACCCTAACCACTTACTTTTCTCTTGCCTAACCCTAACCAATTTTAACCCCAATTAATTTCTTTATAATACAAAAATGACTAAGATTACATTGAAATTCATATTGGATAATGTAGGGAGATTATAATTGACATTAATGTAGAGCACAAGATAAAAAGGGATAAAACAGGAATAAATATCAGGGAATTAGGTTTTAATTATAATTTATTACAGTTATTTAGAACTAAAAAGAAAAAAACATCACTTCGTACGAACACCATAAATTCGAAGACTTCAGAGGGATTAAAAGGAAAAAACACCACTTCGTACGAACATCACAAATTCGAAGACTTCATAGGGACCAAAAGGAAAAAACACCACTTCGTACGAATTTTCAGAGTGGGGAGGGCTATAAAAGGAGAGTGACAACGCCCCTCTTTCTCATTCTGGCTCAGACTCTCGGAGAGTTAACAACTCTAGGATTCAGCTGTAAGCCTTTTTCTTTTACTTTTTCGTGCCCTTCGCCTGAAGAAGACCTTTTCAGGTCGAAACGTCGCGATCTGGGCACTCTTTTGATTTCAATTAGAAACATTTAAGTTACATTTATTCATTTTGATTTCTGGTAAGTTCGTGCTTCGAATTTTTCGAAAAACTTCGTTAAGTTCGTAAGTTTCGGAGTTTCCAGTGTTTTGTTTACTTTCTTTGGTTTAGACAAAGTGAAGACACACTTGTCTTTGTTTTAATTCACTTTTTATTTCTAGATAGTTCGAACTCCGGACTTCTTCTGAGGTGTTGTGTGTTTCGGACTGTCTAGTTTTGTTTTGTTTTGTTGTTTTGTGATTCTAATAATTAGATAACACCACTTTCAAGTTCATTTTCATTTAAATAAGCAGATTAAAAACATATTATTCATATCTTTATAAATAGATTAAAACATATATTATTTATACTCTTTATAGTAATTATATATATATATATTCATACCTTTTTAGTATCAGGACACAAATCCATCTTCGCCGATGGGACTTACCCTTGACGGAGATGGATGGCATTGGTACCGCGGTGGAAAGGTGTCAACCCCGCTGCGTTCAGATCCAAGACCCTACCACCGTTGGCAAGGTCAGTTTCGCCAGCAGGTTCCGATGGGGGGAGTCTGGAAGACCGGTGCACCTTCCAGGCCCCCGCTGTTCGGGTCAGGTACCTGACATGTGTCCCTAACCCTAACCCTAACCCTAACCCTATTCTTCCCCTAATTTAACACCTGCCCAATCCCCAAATCCTAAACCCAACAACTCCCACGCGGACCCCTGTTCGCCGCCATCCCTCCTGTTCTAACCTAAGACAATTCCGGACCCCAACTCCTAAGCCAAAGAAGATCCTTGGGCCCGGTCTCGTCCAGTTGGGCTTTGACCCTGGGTGTCTTCTGCTGTGGCCCGACCGGGCCCTCCCTAAATCCTAACACTGGGCGGAGAGGCATCCTGGGGAACACCATAGCCAGTTTCCCCATGGTTAACAAGGGCCCCGGAGCTCTTCTCCTCACCCTAAACCGCTGATTGGGGAGTGGCCCCTGGGGGACCTGATCTGAATAGACCCACTAATAGGGTCATGGGGGCAGAATACAATGGCGTGGTCTGAGAGGGAGGAGCAAAGGAAAATCTGACGGAGTTCCTTTGGAGGAGGAGGGAGGAGCACACCTTTTTTAGTAATTTATGTCTGGTGGGATCTCAACTCCCCCTGGGGGGACTATGGACCCTGGGAGGCTGGTCGGGTACTGGTGCGGGGTGCTGGCCCCAGTTAATGTGATGACTGTCGTGTTGCTCCCCACCCCTTGGGGGGAGCCTTGGCTTAGATTGAGTTTTTGGAAATTCAAAGATGGGGACACCAACCTGCCACCCACCACCCCCCAGAAATCAAAAAAATGGTCTTTGAGGGTGGAGGAGTCGGTGGTGATTTTGGGAGACTTCAACCTGTCCAGAAAATCCCTAAACCAGTTATTCATCGTCAAATTGACAGCTTTCCCGGCCAGATCCACCCACCTCAGGGGAGTCTTGATAACGCTGAATCCTTGCACCAAAGATCAGCAAGTGTACTGGTCCGTGGACTAAAACAACTGCTTGAGACAGAATCTGATGGAGACTATGAAAAAGCAGCTACAACAATTAATGGCAATGGCACGAAAAAACTTTCCAAATGCCCAAATTGTTTATCCTCAGATACATTTCTCTAGGCAACTCCCACGGACAGTACAATCGCTTGTTGAGGAAATGAACATTCACATCAGGAAAACCTACAGAACACTCAATTTGCTGGATGACAGTATTTTTAAAGTCCACTCACATGATCCAGTTTGCTGGACATCTGAAACGGCTAAAAACATTTTTAATACTTGGATGGAGCAACTAAATTAGCGTCGGGGGAATCAAGAATACTCACCCCAGACGTTGAAATAACAAACAACTAAGTATTTTAAATTTGTTATTACTTTTTTGAAAGAATTGTATTTACTTTTAGGAATCATGATGTTTTGAATTAATTAATTATTTGTATCAGGTTTTGAAAGGAGGGAGAATGGGTCAGAGGGACAGAGACTTGCTGTTGAGAGAAGTTGGATGTAGAGGTCGAGGGCTTGTTTCACCCCATGCTGAATGAAGTGTGAAATATACACCAAATATACGCTAAAAAACTTTATTAAAAACGCGTGACGAGTGTATTTTTGGAGGGAATCATTATTAAAAACCTAGGTGGATATTGTCTGATTGAAAACTCTTTTTTCAGACAGTGAAACACAATCAAAGGCCAAATAAAAATCAAAGAAAACAAAACTATGGGTTTGTATTTGGGGGACCAGAGTGGGATCCCATTTACAGATGCTTTTTATGGCATATTTTGGTTGTATGTTTTTGTTTGGGTGTATATATCCTTTGTATATACTTTGGGATATGGCACTTATTGTTTTGGTAATTATGATTGGTAGTAGGGATCCCACTCTGGTCCAACAAAAAAGGAAGAAACACCAGACTTTTGTCCCTTCTCAAATCAAATTATGGAGGCTTTAGAAGAAATGGAGAGCAAAAGAAAAGTTTAAAGGCCCAGGATACCAGCAATGGTAATCTGGACCAGAAACAAAATACACCATACAGGTGTAATTGAAACAAAAGGAGAAAGGGACTAAACACTCAGTGGCTGCGTGCCCGTGCCCATTTCAGCTAATTAGTTGAGATCTAAACATCTTCCCTCTAAAACCTAACCCTGCCAGTGCCGCAGTGCCCTCTCCCAGACGCTCTCCTTCTTACAGACTCATATGTAACATCAGAACCATTGAGTCTGGAAGCCTTCTATAGCATGGTCCTTGGCTAATTGACAGCAGGTGGCCAGCTTGAATGGAAACACCTGCTGGGAATTAGTTCCCACGCCCCTTTTGAGTTCTCCCTCCCTTATATATAGTTTCTCAACCTGCCTTATCTCCATTACTCCTCTGAAGAAGCCATGTCGGCGAAACGTTAGGAGATCCTTTTGTCTTTGTTTTTTGTGATTTTACTGGGGATATTTTAAGGACAAGAGTCCTATATCTTTTAGAATTATTTAATCCTTCTCTGTGGGAGAATATTATTTTGCACATAAAAACACAAGCACTATAGCACTTTTTCATTGAAAAGAATAGTAAAGAGAACCAAAACACCTCAATTGGGAAAATCTGACCCCTTAAATAAAACGCTTTTGTCGTGTGATCTGTGCGAGCTACAACCTAGTAGTCTCTAGCATTAGCTGGACTAGCATAGAGTTTTAAGAGTGGATTTGCTGTTTTGTGTGGGAAGTGCAGTGATCTTTTGGGATTCAGTTATCTCCATTGTGTCACATTTGGTTTTTCTTTCTTTCTAAAAAGGTGTTTATGAAAGTGATTTTGTGTGTTGGTGCAGTGAATTCTCCTTTTAGAAAAACTGAGGATTAATTAGAAAAAAAGAATCACAAAACAGTCTTAATTTTTTCTTCTTTTTGATTCCTATTTACAAAAATTACATATTGTTCCATCCAAGAAATGCCTAGGGGGACAAAAAGAGGACAAGATCATAGGGGACGGCCTCGAGTACAGGGATTGGGCAATGATTGTTCCTTTCAAACTAACTTAGATCGGACTTTGAAACCAGAGAAATTATATTTTAAAATACTACAGGCTGTTCACCATGCAGCAGTGGTACAGCGGTTTCAACAGACTGGGGAGCTCCCGGTGGGGATGTCCAGACAGGCGGACAAATTAACAACTTTTGTCAAACCCTCCTCTCCCAGCGAGGACACCCGTCAGAAAGTGAAGTTGAATACTGAACAGTGGATGCAGACAAATATGTTAATTCTAAAAACCCATTATGATGAAGTCATAGCAAGTAGAGTTGAAAGGCTACCTGCTTTTGACCAAACTGCAATGGAAAAAGCAATTGCTTATGGAAAGGTTAGATATAAACATCGACTGACAACCACATCAGTGGCAAACTTCACAGATCTGATAAAAACAACGTTACGGGCCCCGCTGGGAGAGGAGTTAACAATCAACTGTCTGGTTTCTCCTGGGGGGGAGGGGGAGTTGTCGACCCCGAGGCGCGAAAGGGGAGGCAGTGGCCGTGTGGGAATCATTGAGTCCTCACTAAATGAGGCTCTATCCCAAAGCTACACTGCCAAGAACCCACGTGCGCCAGTGGGACCGGCGGCTGCCCCCCCTCTCCCCGGCGGCCCACCGTTTGACTCCCCAAGATCTAATAGTGGCTTTCTTCTTGCCTATACACCTGCCCAATCCCTCTTCTCTAAACCTAACCAACCCTCTTGCTCTGGGGGAGGGGGGATGACGGATGTCACTTTGGGTTTGACTGGGGGGGAGGGGGAGCAGTCGACCCTGGGGCGCGAAAGGGGAGGCAGTGGCCGTGTGGGAATCATTGAGTCCTCATTAAATGAGGCTCTATCCCAAAGCTACACTGCCAAGAACCCACATGCGCCCGCTGCGTCGACAGTGGTCTCCCTCCCCCCCAGCCAACCTGGTGACTTTCCGGGGCCTAATGGGGATTCTTCCCCTAATTTAACACCTGCCCAATCCCCAAATCCTAACCCCAACCAACTCCCACGGCGGACCCCTGTTCCCGACCATCCCTCCTGTTCTAACTTAGACCAATTCCGGACCCCAACTCCTAAGCCAAGAAGATCCTTGGGCCCGGTCTCTGTCCAGTTGGGCTTTGACCCTGGGTTGTCTTCTGGCTGTGGCCGACCCCGGGGCCCCCTCCCTAAACCTAACATGGGCGGAGAGGGCATCCTGGGGGAACACCATAGCCCAGTTTTCCCCATGGTTAACAAGGGGCCCCGGAGCTCTTCTCCTCACCCTAACCTGATTGGGGAGGGGGCCCCTGGGGGACCTGATCGGAATAGACCCACTAATAGGGTCATAGTGGCAGAGATACATGGGCGTGGTCTGGAGGGGGAGGAGCAGGGAGATCTGACGGGGAGTTCTTTGGAGGAGGAGGGAGGAGACACCTTTTTTAGTAATTTAGTGTCTGGTGGGATCTCAGACTCCCCTGGGGGGACTAGGGACCCTGGGAGGGCTGTCGGGACTGTGGGGGTGCTGGGGCCCCAGGTTAATGTGGATGACTGTCGTGTTGGCTCCCCACCCCTTGGGGGGAGCTTGGGCTTAGACGAGGTTTTGGAGAATCAAAGATGGGGACCAACCCGCCACCCCACCACCCCCCAGAAGATCAAAAAATGGGTCTTGAGGGTGGAGGAGTCGGTGGTGATTTTGGGAGACTTCAACCTGTCCAGAATCCCTAAACACAGTTATTCATCGGTCCAAATTGACAGCTTTCCCGGGGCCCAGATCCACCACCTCAGGGGAGTCTTGAGTAAGCTGAATCCTTGCACCAAGACTCAGCAAGTGGTACTGTCCGTTTGAGACAGAATCTGATGGAGACT
>NW_023340126.1:1201-3697 GCF_004916995.1 Morone saxatilis | reverse complement strand
CACCTTGATTTAGAGTCGTACAAAAAACTTCCTTCAGTTTGACTGAAGTGAAAACGGGCCTGCTGCAGGTCGCGAAGTTGGTGAAAAGACTGTGAAGATGCAATAACTTGGTCCATGGTGAACACACACACTTAGAGTAATCAAGCAGAACCACAAATGAATCTAAATTAAAACTGAAACAAACTCACAGTTTCCAAAGTAGCTTTAAGTTGAATATAAATCATTAAAAAAAGATTGCCCACAAAAAGTCCTATTAGAATAGAGTCCATTCGACAGGACAAATGTTCAAAGTAGTTTTACATTATTGCAACACAAAACAAATCTTACTCGGTGATAGTACATTAAAATAAATTCAGTGATTTATTTACAAATTGAATAAATTAGACTCTAGTATTCACACGATTATCTATATAAACAAATGTAGTGACTGAAAACCTGAGTTTCTGATGAAGTGTGCAGGAAAGATGAAGTATGATAAAGTGTTTGTGTTGCAGAGAGCTAGGACTGTGTGTTGTTTTAGGTGGATTCGCTGGAACACCTCATCCACACAGACACTCCGATTAGAGAGCGAGGCCGGACACAGTAGAACAGTTAACGTGGCTTTAATGATGAAGCACGACTCCAAATTACACACAGCTCGGTGTTTCTGGTTTACTGCTTACACTTTGACTCGATACAGTTTGACTCTATTGTCTGCACTGTTTGAGGCTTTACATTGGTCTGATTGACTCTCTTCTGTACTGGTATCTGCAATGGACAAACACAATATACATGAGAAGGTGCGCTAGCTTAATGAGCACATGTTAACTTCAACTTGACTTCAACTTAGTCAACAGTTGCCAGTCAGTTCGCACATTAAACATAAAATAAACACTGCTACACAAAATCCGCCGCTTCATTTGCATATCAAAGAACTAATTAGCGATCGTTAACGGATCATTATAACCCACCTTCATCACAAACGCAGACAGACATCAATGTGAAATGAACTAGAATGCCGTGAACAGCTCAATATTATGTGTTATTATTATGTTCATGTTATGTTAACGAGGTGCCTGATGTAAAAACACTAAATGCAGCACTGAACAGTTCCTGCACAAAAACACAGTAATAATAGAGAATTTACAACAGTTTGTATCTCATGAATAATGTATTGCAAAGAAATACAAAGTCAGTTATTTATTCAAATCTACAGTTTTATTTTCAGAACAAATCATTTCCATAGAGAGAGGAGGCTTTGCATCGTCAGCTGATCCTCCAGTGAACTGAGAAGGTTTATAGTCCTGTGAGTTCAAACACTGCAGGACTCAGATCTGTCAGTCAACACAGCAGAAACCACAACCACCATGATTCTCATCACATCCTCATCTGGACGCTGGCCTGCTGCTGTTTTTACAGGTTCATTCACTCAGCAACATTTCAAACATGATGTGCTGCCTTTTCTCTCATTCTTTCTGCTGATAAATGAATGATTTGTTTTTTCTGCAGGATGCAGCGGTCAGGTGACTGTGACTCAACCTCCAGTAAAGACATCTACTCCAGGATCCACTGTCACTATCAGCTGTAAAACAAAACCAAGCTGTTGGAAAATGTAGCGGTATTGATGTGTATGCACTGGTATCAACAGAAATTTGGACAGCCTCCAAAAGCTCCTAATAAAACTTGTCAGCACACGTGAATCAGGAACACCAGGCTCGATTTAGTGGCAGTGGAAGCAGCTCTGACTTCACTTTGACCATCAGTGGAATTCAGGCTGAAGATGCAGCAGTTTATTACTGTAAGAGTATCATAATGGCCCATGTGTTCACACAGTGATCTTAGAGCCGTACAAAACTCCCTCATTACGAGTGAAAGTGAAAACAGCCTCCTGCAGGTGCAGAGAGTTGGTAAAGAGAATAACTGGTCCAGTGAAACACAAGAGTCATCAAGCAGAAACCCATGAATCTAAATATAACTGAAACAACTTCACTAATGGTTTTTCCATTATACAGTTAAAACTTCAATCCTTGTCACTTATTTTCAGTGTATTTTATGAGCTAGCTGGGAAACTTTAATTCCTTGTTGGACCATAGTCACCTGACAACATTTTCTTGTACTGAAAACAATCTTAAATGAAAAGCTTCTAAAGGATTATTCTTCATATAAAATATTATGATGATGACTGAATAATTTCATTCTCAAAATTAGTAAGTTTCTATCAAATTGTCACAAAGTTATACAAACATAATATTAGGTATGAAAAGGAGATGATCAAAAAAGAGTTTTTCAAAATGAATATTTCAGAAATAAAACGACATTGACTCATAATCCACAGATTTATTTTAATGATGTTTTAATGTTCATGCCACATTTGGGATAAATGAGAAATTTCTCTTGGAGTGAAACTAATATATTTAATTTGAAAAGTGAAGACTATAAAGAAGCATATGCAGAAAGATCAGTATTAGAAAGAACATGCAAACTAAACCACTGAGTAGAAAGCTGTGAAACCTGCAG
>NW_023340126.1:0-1176 GCF_004916995.1 Morone saxatilis | reverse complement strand
TGCAGAAATATGTGAACAGAGGAGATCTGCAGCTTCATCAAGATCTCTATCAAAGAAGCAGCATCATTTCCAGACAGGAAGTGTTGCTGAAGCTCTACTCTGAGCAGCGGTCAGGGTCCAGGGTTTGAGTGACAGGGCTCTGTCCACTCAGACTGGCCTCACAGGTCACAGAGCCCACCTTCCTCCACTGGTCTGCAGAGAGCCTCAGGGTGCTGCTCCAGCTGTAGTGGCCGTCCCTCCCCAGGACCTCCAGGCTGTGTGACACCCCTGAGGAGCTGCTGCTGCCCCCCACCTTCCAGCCCAGACTCCAGGTTGAGGGGAAGCCCCCGCTGGCCAGACACACCAGTGTGGCACTGTCCTTCTGCAGCTCCTCTCTGGAGGGGGGGAGGACGGTCAGGGTGGGACGCACCACACCACTGGCAGGAGAGAGGGGGGAGGAGAGAGGAGGGGAGAAGAGAGAAAAGTAATAAGGAGTGAAGGCTTGGTAACAAATACAAACTACATACTAGTAATTTTCTATATTTGATCCAATAAAACAGAATAAGTTGTGCTGCTGTTGCACTCATAAATCACTCAGTATCAGACCATCAGACACATGATTCAAGTGTAAATGCAACTAAAAAGGTTAATTGATGATGACTATTGATGACATCTTCATCTGTGTTTCATAATGTGTGACAGTGAATAACTCATCCCTGTGAGGATTTTCTTCTGTTTAAACTGACAGAGCTGAAACACTCATGTGAATACAGTTAAAACCTTTGTCATCTGTCTCTTTCACTTCCTTTTCACTACATGTAAAATGAATGAACCGTGAACACAAAGATAAGCTGCATTTAACGATAAGATCAATGTTCGTGTTTTACAGGAATCACAGTTAAAAACAGTTTTAATTTAATTATGTAAATGAATAAATTACATAGTTTTCAGTTAAACAATTTTTTTTTGTTTCTGTAAAATTTGTAATCTTAAATAACTGTTGGTTTCTGTGAGGTTTACTCTCAGATGGTGAGATCAGCCTTATTTGCTAAAATAACACAAATAATTAATACATACAAACACTAAACTGATCAGCGTCTCATTCAATATTTGACAATAATTATATTTTCTATATGTCGTATAAAATAAAAATCTCTGGTACTTACAGTCAACGATGAGTTTGGTTCCTCCACCAAA
>NW_023340125.1:2854-4560 GCF_004916995.1 Morone saxatilis | reverse complement strand
CACGTGCCGATGCGGAGATATAAATTTGCTCGCTCGCTCTTTTATAGGGAGACAACAAGGAAGTAAAATGCGGTGGGTAGCAACAAAAAGGTAAAAGGTTGCAATATGCTAATGAAAACCCATAAATGACGTAAAAAATTGGGAAAAATCACACTTTGCCTGCTGATAGGCCCTCCAAAGTCCTAAATGTACATAATCAAACGATTGCATAATATGTCGTCTTTAAGTTATTCAGTTTGAAATTAAATACAAAAATGAGTTTTCCTGATTCATGTAACACAAGTCAATGTGTGTAAAAACAACCAATCAAACAGCAGGATTCCTAAGTGATTGGTTGAGTATCCAATCCTGTCCCTCTTTCTGTAACTGAATCTCGCTACTGCTCTGTTGAACAAAATAAAGTGTTAAATAATATATAATATTTGTATTATTAACACTCAGATCCAAGATAAGTTAAATCCAACTTGAATGAAAAGTGTAATTTCCTGTTTCCAGTAGGAGGCGCTATGACTTTATATGAATATTGTCATGTAGAGGTGTTCAGGGGGGAGACTCTCATCAACATGTGAAGTTTGGCGGGGATTGGACCATGTAAACAGGAAGTTATGATAACTTCCTGTTTCATGGCGAAGAGTAATTTGTCAGGTATTAAAGTAAAAGTGATGGCTGGAACCAAGTAACAGACACATATTTTTAGCACTCGTCAGGAAGTCAACTTTCCTCTTTTACTTTTGACAGCTCTCCTCCTAACTGGAGCGTCCCTGAATTTCTGGCCATTCCTACATTATCACAGCTGCTTTTCAGTCTGGTTGCAGAGAAACTCAAGGCTAGACGTTAATACACAAATCATGAGAAAAACCTCAGGGCCTCAAGACTGTCAGCAGGGAGTCCGAAAATGATAAGTTCAAGGGATTTTGTGGACTTTTTAGCCCTGTTTGCCTGCCCGTGAAAGTGAAAATGAAAAAAGTTTATTTTGAGGCATTATGTCCCCTGCCAGATATGTAAAAGTTGGAAGTGTCAGAGACTAGGCCAGACGCAGCCCCCTGGCTGACGGTGCTTACCATGCATAATACCAGAGTAATGTTGCATTCCCACAGAGAGCGAAGCTTGTGTTTGCCTTGCGTTACTCAATGATGATGATGATGATGATGACAACGATGATGTACAGGTGAGGTGGGGCTGGTGAGGGGTGTTCACGGGGATCAAGATCGGGATTCAGATCGTTTTGCCACGCGTTGTAGTCGGTTTAATGGTGTGGCTGGTTTTTAGATTTTGAAAGGTTGGGTTAATCTGTACTGCAGCCCCTTCCAGACAGAACCAGGAGTCGTTTGCGAGAACAAAAATTTGATTTTGATGTGTCATTTAGCTTGTCTCACCGCCCTTGCTAAACTTGTACTTTGACTCCTTAAACCTGTCCCTGTCCCCACTCCTGAACGCTTGCTCCTTCTGCAACCGTAACTGACTGAGTTTGGCTGTCGCTTCAACAGACAAAGAAGCAGTCCTTGACGTCATCTGAGTTGTCCGACACAGTGGCATATCAATATTTAATTAATATAATTTAAGTAATTCAAACTTACACATCCCACCAATATAATATATATAATATATTGTCTAAGTTTTAATGATTGTGATCCAAATCTTACACTAGGCTAGCTTCTTAAAAATAAATAAATATAAAAATGAGCCAGTCTTTTGAACGGCTCTTT
>NW_023340125.1:0-2813 GCF_004916995.1 Morone saxatilis | reverse complement strand
TCCGGCTCCCTTCAAAGAGCCATAAATCCCATCTGTAGAAATGAGCCTAAATCGGTCTCAGCTTTCAAATCCCAAAAACACACTTTTATAATCTGGCTTTTATGAGGATCTACACAATATTTATTGTGTATCCTTGTTTTATTTTTTAATAATTTATTTTAATCTTTTATTGTATATCATTTCAGCTCACACTGCTGTTTTTAGTTTTTGTTTTGTTATCTTTTTAATGGTATCTGATTATTGGTCTGTTTTTGGTTGTATTCTGTCTGCCTCATTTATCACTTTGACTCTTATTTTATTGCTGATATTCTTGTCTGTGTTGTTATACCCCGGCTCCTAGGCCTTGACAAATATGGAGGAAGACACAATAGATGGTGAGAAATTACTGAATTTATTACAGTAATTTAAACATTACCAGTGTGGAATGTGTCAGTCAGTAACATCAGTAATGAGTGGTAAACGTGCTTCTGCTGGCTGGGATGGGGTTTTTATCTACTGATGGCAGGGACCATCATAGTGTATGTAAAGTACACCAAATAAAGTCATTTTATCATTACTGTTATTAACGGGACATTTACTAACTTCTGATTCAGCTTTTACTTTTTACGCCTCAGGAAAAAGTTTACACACACTTTTGAGTTTCCAGTAAATGTTCTTCCTCTTCCTTTTCTTCTTCCTCTTCATGCAACGAGATCTAACATGGCGGGAGCTTGGTGAGTGTTTCAAGAACTTTGTTTCAAGTCTTTTTCTGGCATGAGGCTTTGTGCAGTATGTTCCTGCAGCCCGAAGGAAGGGGGCTGAAGTGTAAATGTGAGAGTACTGCAACCACATTATTACAGTTTTTTTCAATTGCTAACAAGCGTTTACCTAAACTTAAGATACTTTATCGAAACTCTTAACACAGCAACACACCTACCTCACACAATGAGCCAAATAGTACATTTTCTGCTCAAAACCACATTTTATTCTTTAAACACCAACTCTACATTTCAAAATGCAAAAAAACATTCTCTATATACACAAACTGTATCAAAACACAGCAAACCTGACTCAAAATCAAATCATTCTGTCAAAACACGAGCACGTTTTCTTTCCAAGAGGAACAGATCCATCAATCATAGAGCAACAACTTTCTAAATACAAACAGTTGATAGCATTACAAAAACTCCATTACTTTTCATGTTTCAGCTCTACCTGCAAACAGTAGACAATGAGAAATCCATTGGGTTTTTTTAATTCCAGTTTCCTTTTACTGTAAACACCTAAAATTTGGGGTGGCCTTTTTTTCAACAAACTATGCAAAATGATATGTGATCATCTTTACTTATAGGAATTCATATTTACAATATATCAACATGGGAAATCAGCCAGTGATCAACAAATAATCCAAACTATGTGGCCTTTGGTTCAAAATGTGTCAAAATACTGTCAGATACACAATTTGACACCAAAAAAAGAGGCACAGATGGGAAAGAAACAAAAATGCACAGTCCTGTTCTAATCCATACGATCTTCAGCATTTGGCCACATGTTCTCATCCACATCACATCTAATGTCATCTCTCGCTATGCACCTTGGATAGAAACGCTTGGCATGCCTTATCCACCCCTGGCAGTCTTCAGCTGAGATATCTCTGTAAGAATCTCCTGCAGGGCATCCAGTTGCATCTAATAGGCAATTGAATCATTAGGAGAGCGAATAATGGGACCAGGTTTTAGGCCTGAGAGACACTTATTGTGGTCCTCCCATCATCGACACAGGGGAAGCCTCATCAATCCTCCCACCCCTTTTCCAACTTAAGCGGACGCCAGACCTCCGCTGCACCCAACCCCATACATTCTTCACGAAAATGCTGTTCACCCAGTGTCCTCAAAAAAGGCAGTAATTCGATTTCTGTATGTGCTGAAACATATTCCAATCAACTGCTATGTTGGAAATTGAGGTCGACCAAAAAAGTGTACCAAATACGACAAAGAGCTAGTTAACGTGAGCAAGCACTTTTGCAGCACGAGAGCCCCCGAGGTGGTTCAGGCTTAGGTCATACCATAAAATGTGCTTACTCGAAAACCACGACATATGCAACGTGTCATCGGAGAGAGAAACTATAGTTCAGTCAAACTGCCAAGTCATGAAGGATTGACGCAGACTAATATCAGAAATTTTTATACATAGAAGTAAAGAATAGGTGCTTTCAGGACACGTAAAAATTGGGAAATCCAAGAGATCACTACACATATGCCGAAAGGAGGGTCACTACTTTATTGTTTTGCTTTACTATCCAAAGTCGAGTGTTCCTCTCCAACTTCGCCCACGTAGGAAGAACTAATCATTACCATAATGACAGGCAGGGATGAGTAATCTGAAGAGCAGGGTTTCCAGCATATAGACATATTATTATACCAGAACAGATTTACTGATAATATGCATTTTGGGGTTAATTCCGCTGTGTTTGGTGCTTTCAGCGAGGACGATAAATTGTCCCTAGTGCCTGTATCTCCAAGAGAGATCCCCCAAGTGTCCTAATCTATATGTCGTGTGGAGCTTAGTAAGCTCGCAAATAGGGGCTGTTGTGATTAGATTTTCTTACAAATATTTAAATATCAACCGCCTTCAATCCTAAACAATCAACAAAAATTGAACATTCTACAAGACAGCAGCAAACAATTTCCTACAGATAGGTTTAAGTCTGAATGTTACAAGTGGTAATTGAATAGATAAGTAGATAGCTGGAAATCTATGGAAGGAAATATAACTATCTTTACATCTACTTACAACTTGTGAACTTTAATTTAATTCAATGTTAGATTTAGATT
>NW_023340124.1:0-3845 GCF_004916995.1 Morone saxatilis | reverse complement strand
TTATTAAGTGTATGTTCCTACACTTGCTTAGATGACTGTCCATGTGGAACATCACATAAGGATTTCTTGCTGTATGTATGTGAGAACAGTATGTGTCTCACACCTACAGCAGAGCTCAGTTCCAGTGTGGAAGGTAGTGTAAAAGCGCTTTGGAAGGGGGTGGTCGGAAGGACTAGAACAAGCGCTATACAAGTACATCCATTTACCATTTACCAAGGAATCTCTATCCACATACGTTTATGTAGGTCACCTACACGCAATGGCCCATCAATTTCACTGTCCTACATAGCTGATGCACTGGGTGGGTGGGTCGTTCCACTGTTTCCCCTCTTCCATCTCTCTCATACAACTGCAATAAACAACCCTGAGAAGGGGGAAATTAAATTAGAACAGTATGCTGGAACTGAATACAGAAAAAAAGAAATAATGCAGTAAAAATAAGCCTCTGATCTTATCTTCCAAAAGCCCTTAATAATAATAATAAAGTTTTCTGGAATCCACCGTTAAATGTTTATCTAAATATATCAACTAAATGCGAAGCCATGCCATGCAAATAATAGCATGTGGTCAAGTTGATACAGCTCACTTCTGTGGATTAAAATATATCAATTTGGGGGGGAAAGAAGAAAAAGGCAGGGAACAAAATTACGTGTAGATAGATTGTTCCTTATATACTGGGCTCCATTGTGGAGGAACAGGAGAAGGAAGCAACAAGGTAGCAGCTAAGCCAGTACTCCAGTCAGTGATATAGAAGGACATACAGTATGGGTGGACAAATGAGTTATAATAGCTTCTGGAAGCCTTAAAATTTATGTACTTTACAAACCTGCATGGAAATAAACAAATGCACTTGTAGTTTTAAACCTAAACACAACTCATCAAATACTGGAGATTGGTCAGTGGCCCTCGGTTCCAAAATAGGACACTGTAGATGTCATTCTAGTGTTATTACTGGACATGCAGGGAACCATGGTCAAGCTAGCAACAAAAAATATGCAACGTTCAATTATACTTTCAGAATAAAGCCTACGAGTTTAACGCTGTGAAATAGTCGCAGTTTGGTTAGGTTTAGACACAAAGCTACATGGTTAGGATTGGGAAGTTACTTTAGGTACCTGACATAACTTGCGTGTGTTACTTCAAGGAAATTGTTTACTTTTATTGATGCTAGATGGATACCTACAGGGGACACTGACTTATGTAGGGGTGGCATGAAGTATGTGTCTCAGCTTTCCAGTCATTCCAAATTTATTCAATTCCAGTAATGTTTATAGACCCCATTATGTAGAAATGGTTAAATACACTGGGGAAAATAACATACCACATGCAAAAAACTGCACAGTTTTTACCCAAAAACTGCATGAAATTAGCATAAAGTGGGCAGGTGTGAAAATGGGACACTCATTATCCATGAACCCATTTTCATTCAGATATCTTGAGGTCAGAGGTCAAGCAATCCCTCTGAAAACGGCCATGCCAGGTTTTCCATCGCCAAAATTTTGCTTAACTTTGAAACGTTATTTGGCCCCTCTGACATGCTAGCATGACATTGTTCCAGTGATGTATGATACCAATATTTTCACTCCAACTTTAAAACGGACCCAGCTACAGCATCTAAAAGACAGACAGTGCAGAGTGGAAGAGGTAAGATACTCACTGCCCCAGTCACTTCGTACAAGCTGAACTTTGACAGTACACTTATGCTTGTTAACCTGTGAATACAATGGATACTATTCCTGCCTGCAGTGTGTTTGGCCAGACACACTGCTGCAATTTGGTCAAAATTTTACCCATTGGGGACCTATAAAGTTTAACCACTAAAGTCTCCCGTACTTTCTTCCATGCTTTTTTTCAACATCGAAGAGCCTTGATTCTTCAGACATCTTAAGGTTTACGTTTCCTCTTCTTTTTAATTCACTCCCTCTACCACAGAGAGCTCATTTCAATCTCAAAGTCAACATCTGTGACAGGGAGTGAGCTTTAAAATGCTGTAGTTAATCCTCTCCTACCAAGGGAGATGAGGTATGGGAGCAACAATGAAAAGGGGAAGGCAGAAAAGATGTTGTGAAAGATGTTTTGGAAAAGTAAGTATAACAAGCAGAAAACACTGCTTATGGATCTAAATGGCATACAGTAAATGTAGCAACAACAGATCTGGCTTGTACAGGTTAAAATTTTAGATGATTTTAATGTTTCTGCAAAGAAGTGGATGTCCTACTGGGTTTGGACCCTGCAAAGTGAAAAGGTTTGTAAGCTGTACTACCCTGCCTCTGCTGTGTGAACATTGGTTTCAAAGATCGCATTAATGGCTTTGTTTCCTTGTGAAGTGTTAAATCATAAGGTTTTCAAATCTTAAGAATTACACCTACAGCATTTCAGCTTGCTGAGCTTGTTAGATTGTATCTGTCTGATCAATCATCATGTTCAATCTCAGTCATCAGTAGCCTTTCTGGGTCCTGGGTAGTTATGAATGTCTGCTAGGACTTGTCGGGCTCCACGTCGTAGGGTGTTACAGTGGTCTAACTGTATTAGTTTAATCAATTAATGGTTATCAAAAATTATAATTATCAAAAGATAATAGAAAATGACTTTAATTAATATTAAAAATCCTCGGCGCACCACCCTTAAATAAGGGAAACAATAGCCAATAATTGATTGATCAGTCTCATAAAAATACCCTAAACTAGAGCGTTTCGCTGGTTGCTCTGCAGAGTAAACGACTTGGCGTTAACGTCATGTTGCTCCAGTAAAGTCAGCTGGCAGACTTTCTCTTTAAAGCTGCAGATGTTGACTTCCGTTAGCGGTGCACTGGCCAGGTATCGCAGGAAAAAGCAGGCTTTTGTGCCGTGCTATAATCCTTTGTCGTGCGTCGTCGGTGGGTCAGGCCGCACCGAGGTCCAAACTTATCACCCGGTGTGGGCGAGCGAGGTGAGCGAGAGAGCGGAGGAAGAAGAGAAGAAAAAAGAGCGTCTCTCAGGCTTAAATACCTAGGATGACGGGTCTGGGGTCTGAGGGAATCTGACCAATGAAAGGCCGGTGTTGGGCATTTATTGCCTTCATATCACACCT
This sequence comes from Morone saxatilis, assembly GCF_004916995.1. NCBI lineage: Eukaryota > Metazoa > Chordata > Actinopteri > Moronidae > Morone > Morone saxatilis. The sequence continues at coordinate 776 of NW_023340124.1, read as the reverse complement.
TGGCCGCATTCTTGGCCCCCCCCGCTGAGGGGTCTGTGATCTGGCGGGCCCTTTTTCTTTGTCTTTAGTCACTACGAGCAGGCTTTATTGCTTACATAAGGGCCTCACTGTAGTAATGACCATTTATTTGTTTAAACACACATGGCCAGATCCCAAAAGACTATTTAAGCATTTGCAACATTAAAGTGGAATTAACCCTTCCCAAGTCCCGCCCCTTTCTGCTCTGTGCTCCAATAATAGCTGAGCAAGCTTTGGTCAGAACCTCGGTCAACATCCTCCGTTCAAGGGGCAGGATGTAGGAAGGTGGCTATGCATACATGATGTAGGTATGTTTTTCTGGTGCACTGAAGAAATTAATGACTGGATGCGATCTTTTGTTAAATAAAGACAAAAGGTAATGTGAATTGCATTGATGAGGTCAAAAAAGGCTCATAAAAATATTGCATTTTTACCCATCATTTTAACAACTGTAAGTCAGGTCAGAAATGTTGCCGTTGTCCTAGCAGTCATTATTAAAACAGCTTGATGTGATAAGGTGGAATGAAACACACAAGCAGTGAGAAACTGGAACAAATGTTTGGAAACTTGCAAATTAAATCATACCAATTTGTAAAAATATATCACGTCTCGCATGTGCATCTGTCTTGAAATTTCATTTGCGACTCTTACGTTCCGTGTGTGAAGTGTTGAATCTGCGTTTGCAGATCATCCAACACGCACATTCATCCCTGCTTCCGCTTACGTAATTTTGAGACATTCCTTTCGCCTTTTTCCAA
>NW_023340123.1:0-5557 GCF_004916995.1 Morone saxatilis | reverse complement strand
GCTTCTAAGATTTTGCTGGGAGGAAGTAGGTTGCCCAAAACAGTTGGTGGGTGACTGTGTGTACATATCAAATAGGGTTTTAGTTGAGGATTTTTCAGTCGCAGAGTTTAGAGTTGATGCGAGCAGCCGACAGGAGACAACTTTTCAAATAGAGCAAGTCTCAGACGGAATCCTTATAACATTTACGAGAGACCCCAACAGTACCAACCATAGAGCAAGCCCACTTGGCGACAAGGGCAAGGGGAAAAAAACTGCCCCTTTAACAGGGCAAGAAAACGTATGGGACAGGGAATCCTTCCGGCTTAGGTTGCTAGGTGGGTGGTCGTCTGTCTCTCACCCTTTCACACACACACTCAGTGATGGCAAAGTCCATCGAACAGAAACTAACTCATACATACACATTCACACACAGTATATTCCGCTACTGGTGGCAGTCCTGGCAGTCCTGGCTACCAGTTCTACACTGGTACATATTGCTTCTAGGAAATAGTCACAGCTGTGAGTATAACAAAAGCTTCTCTCACCTACTGTATATATGTTACCAAACAAACTGCCACGATCAACAGTCCAGGTATCTCCACACCAGATACCCTCTATGGCCAAAATCCACTGTTCTAGACGTGGCTGGTCTTTTTTTGACCGAAGCCGTGACCTGCCTACGTCAAGCAGCACACAGCATATCTCACTGGCAGGAAGTCAGACAGACACAGAAGTGGCATAGTCAGTTTCAAAATAAAATACCCTGTGTAGATTGAATTTCATGCTACATCAAAAAGTAACCTGCTTACCCATGGTAGAAGCACTATTATCAAGTAAAAATGACAAAATCAGTGTAAGGCTGTGGCTGGGGTAGATGGATATGTCAAACTAAAGGGACTTTTCACCTAGGAGCCTGGAGTTTTTGTCCCGCATGGAATCAAAAGTCATTTAAAGTTTTGTTTTTCATAAAGTTATGATGTAGTTGTACTTATTTCAACTCAAATCATGATGTTTTCCTTAACCTAACAAATTTGTTTTGGTGCCTTGGCTGCATTACCAAGTTTTGGTACTGCAGCCTGTATACCAAAGAATGATAAAGAGAGGCTTCAGGGCTCACAAGGTTAATCCCTGTGCCAGAGTCAGACAGTGGGCTCTGCAATACAGTTTGGCTCTGTGATCCAGGCATGTGGCTGCGGCCAGTGATTTCATGCTGTTTATCTGGTGGCAACATGGCATTACCTTTACATGGCATTTTACCATGTGTATATAAATATATTTATGTATATATTTATATATATATATATGTGTGTGTGTGTGTTCTTAATATGTTATATGTGGTNNATCTGGAGTTGTAACGAAAGTAATTTCCCCCTGGGATTATTAAAGTACTAATTCAGATTCTGATTTTTTTTTTTAGCAATGAGAGATTTTGAGCACAGAAAAATATATTGTGCAAGCACATACATTATATTTTGAAGAGGAATTATACATGTGAAAGATAATTACATTTGAGCTAACAACAATAATAATACAGTACAATAATACAATAAATGTATTTGCATGTTTGCTATTATCCATATAATAGCAAATAATATAACCCCTCTCACCCCTCTTTTCCTCATATGCACTCTCAATAACTTTTGCTCGGTGCGCTGGCAGACCGCCGCACACTCACTCACATTCTCTCTCTCTTATCCTCTCCAATCTGTGCGAGCTCAACTCTGCCAGCACGCTTGCTCAACCACAAAATTAACTAATCAGAAAACTGCAGAAGGTAAATTCTGATTTGTTGTTTCATCACAAATATATTATAATATAATCCAGCAGGCAAGATTAAAATGTTTTCTACTTGTTTAATATCCATTTAAACTACCATTTCATGTACATTGAAAATAAAAAGACAATTGCATTTAAAATGTATTTCTTTGGGCACAAAATAAAGGTCATTGGTTGATAAGAAGAGAGCAGGTTTCGGGCCTTCATTTGTTGTTTGTCTGCAAACAAACAATGATGATATAAAATGATGATAAAAATGTATAGAAACTGCTATTTGTATTTTTTGTTAAGTATGATGTTAGTAATGGACATATATTCTAAATATTGCACTTCCAGACACTTATTTGAAAGCGTGGTTTCAGAACGTTGAAGTGACCTTTCTATGAAATACGTGACAGCCCCCTAGAGGCTGCAATGTCCAATACGGCTCAAAATATAAAAATGTAGATCAGAATTAAAGACTTGGTTCTTGGTAGTGGCAAAAATGTAAATATCTAAATATCTTTTGAAGCTAAGGTGCTAAATAATGAACATATAGAAACCTTTTATGAAACCTGACATTCTTGGTTCTTAACAATGAAACATTCTGAATTTGCTCACACTTCTTCCTGACCTCTTCCTAATGACAGCTCATGGGTATCTCCATTATTAATTTCTCTGTTTAGTAGTCAGTTTACTACAAGTGGCAGTCACCCACCCAGCTGAAAAAGAAAAAAAAAGTGAAATCCCCAAAAGCCATGGTATAGTTTGCACACTGCCCACAGTATAAAGCAGTGCACTGCAGAGAGTGGAATTCTAAAAAGAAGAAAAGAAAGAAAAAATATTGACAGGATAGAACAAAAAAAATGGCTTTGATGTTTTAAAGTTTCAGTGTGTTTATGTGAATAATCCGTTAGAGGAGACCTGACCTCACTGTTTTTGCAGGAGAATCTGAACAAACCTCCCATTCTTATATAATTTTTGTTTAGCAACTGCAGTTTCTTTTCACATAATTAATTTTACTTCATAAAAGCACAGTTTTATGAACACAGTTGATTAAAATCAACAGTAACAATATGTCACTATTTGAAAATACACTTTTTTATTGTAGCAGTAACCCAGTGGCTTTTACTTGACTCTCTTTTGTCTTTATATTAGAACAGTCTAGTCCAACCCAGTAGTGTTCACACTGCAGACTTCCAGTGCACATTTCTGCACTGGATTTTAGATAAATACAGAAAGTAATTTGAAAAAAAGACATTTTGTTAAACTACTTAATCTTCACAAATCAGCAGACTATATGTGAGTAAACCACTCATGCACTTCAGAAAAAGTTTTAAACTGTGTGGCAAAATCTGCAGCTCTAATACTGACAGTGAACCACCTCAGATAACCACCTTATCTGTTTGCTTATTTTGATTTATTGATGTATTTATCTTCTTATCTACTCTCTGCCATCTGTGCTGTGTCTATACACACAAAAAGATACATTGACCAAACAAAGACGATTCCAACCTGGTTTTTATTAATGTATATATACATATATTATATTAAAGTTTACTTTAAGGCTGCTCCTTCCCAAGTGTAGGACCAACAGACTCAAGAACTCCTTTGTCCCTCATGCCTACAACTCCTCACTCGGGGGGAGAGAAATAAGAGGTGACAGAGGACAGAAGAAGGAGTGGTAGCCACTCACTGGGCAATAATAATTACTCACATACATACCTGGACACTCTTCTTCTTTTTTGTGCAATAACTTAATCCACCGCTTAAGTGCAATAATTTAACTGCTAATTTCTGCTAATGTCATTTATCCACTGTATAATAACACAATGCCATATACAGTCCTATATATTTATCTATATTTATCCTCTATACAGTTCTCTACATTTATTTTGATTTTATTTTACTTGAATTTTAGAAGAAGAAGAAGAAGAAGAAGAAGAAGAAGAGAAGAACTTACTTTTATTCTTAGCTCTACTTTCTATATTTAGCTAAGAGTTTATTGTTTACTTTCTATATTTAGCTAAGAGTTTATTGTTTATCTTATATTGTATTTTTTTATACCTCTTTTATTTTCTATACAAGTGTTTTGTAAGCTGCTGGAAATTCAATTTCCTTGAGGGAGTCATCCCAAAGGGATCAATAAGGTGAAGTCTAAGTCTTTATTATTGTCATTGTTTTACTGCATTATTATATTTTGACTTTTCAGAGTTTCTGTCCAAAACTGAGAGCTTCTTCCTTATTTATTTGTTTAAAAAATAATTTTATGGATAAAAAATTATTCTATTTGTATAATTTCCATTTGCTCTGTATTAATTGTGCTAATAGTTGTGTTTGAAACAATGATCTGAAGAAATGATTTGAAATGTCCCTTTCAGTGTCGCTCTTACTTCTCACTCCACCGGCACAAACACGCTCTCTAGCGGCTGTGGAAACTTCACCTGGCTGTATTTATCTGACTTCAGTATAGCTGCCAGCATCAAATTACCAAATGATTATTTTTTCTAGAAATGCCTATAGTAAGCTTTATGTGACAAACAGTTTGAAATATGTAAAAAAAAACATACAAACAAGTCCAGTGTGACTGAAATCATCATGTTGGCTTGACCTTCATCTCAAGCTGAGAGTTAATTCTGCTCACAGCTGATGTGATATCAACAACTCCTCTTAATGCACGATTCTAGCACAAAACAGCCCCTCTGTAGACTCTGTTATCATTAAAGTCAAAGCACCAACAGCAGAGGAGAAGCTACTCTTGCAACAGTATGAGGACGCAGAGGGTCTGAGCTGAAGGAACAGATCAGCCCTCCCACTACAGCACCTCTCCTTTCTTCCCAAATGAATGAGGAAAATGAGGGTACGAAATGTGTGTGAACGGCCGGATTTACTCACAGTGAGTAGCGGCCGACGCAGCGCTGAAGACTCGCAGAGTGTTAAGCCAAATGAGATGCAGCAATACATCCATCTTCCAGCCGGGCTGAGGACTGCTCTGTATATCCGAGTGACCGCAACGGTTGATCAATGTCGGGGGAGACAACAACAACGCACACAGTGGAAGAGGGTCCTCCCCGCTCACTCCTCCAGCGTACAGGCATGGAAGGAGTGTGAAGGAGTGAAATGCATCCAGGTCGACACTCCGACACTCCCTCACTGTGAGCTACAGCCAACTCTCTCTGTCTCTCCCCTTCTCCTCCCAATTCCCCTCCTCTACATGTTTAATTGGCGTCTCTCTGTCCCTTCCTCACCCAATTTATTTATTGGCTGAGAAGACAGAGTTTGTGATGCCGATATATTTACTATAAAAGCATCGCTGTAAAAACAGTCACAAGGACCCAGAGCTGCAGCAGCAACAACTGACACAAGACAGCTAATGAAATGTTTACAAATGTTTTGGACACACAGCACAAGATGTCCTACGCTTCTCTCTCGCTATAGTTCACATTAAAAGGATGCCAATACGTTTTAATTTCAAGTGTGAGAGTGGTGATAGGAATTAAGTGACAAGCTAAAACAAACAAACATGGAAATTACATTATAAACCACATGTAAACAAAACATTAATTAACGACTAATTAACGGCAGACTTCAAATGGAAAATGTATAAATAGAGTTTCTGTGAGTACATAAGGATTTACATTAGTACAGCTGTAAATATTGCATATAAAATAGGATCTCCCTCTGTTTGTGGGTGTAAATCATTTTAGCACCACAGTGACGGACAGCTCCCTCACTTACACACATGGACTGTCTGCTGCTGCACACACAAAGTTTTTACAAAGTCAAAGTCAAAGTCAGCTTTATTGTCAATTCTTCACATGCA
>NW_023340122.1:0-3261 GCF_004916995.1 Morone saxatilis | reverse complement strand
CATCTCACTCTCTCTCTCTCTCTCTCTCCTCTTCTCTCTCTCCCCTCTCCTCTCTCTCAGTTCACAAAGAGGGGAGTACGGTGAAGACAATTTATATGTCTTTGACTGCATATTTTTTAACCATTACAATAGGGTATCATATATCATTGCCTGCGACAGGTTAATTCATAGATGGAGACTGACTCGTATCTTCTGGTGTATAATAAAGTGGCTGACAACAGTGGGAATCCTTCTCGCAGAAGGTAGTAGTAGACAAAGAACCGCAGCAATTTCTAACCTCGAAGAACTCAAAAAAACGCCAAATTTTAAAAACTCACCTGCGGAGGTTCTGTATGGCTCCATTTGTGGGAACAAACATCAAATGTATATGCATACCAACATCTTTTGTGCATCTAATCATTAAAAACCATGTTGTCCGAGCTATTCGTTGTACCTGACATGCGCGCTTGAAGTCTGATGAGTGAAATAAATACCCTGTCCTGTGACTGGAAATGTCACGAAACAATCCAGTTCCAACACTGGGTGTTTGGAAGCCAGAGTTATCACTCCTGTAACAACAACATGACATCTCCCTTGTCCCATGACTGCTCTGTGATTCTGACGGATAGATTCATCGTGTCACCAACAAGCCCTTCTGCTGTCCATCCTTTTCTGTTTATGCCTGCTCTCTCTTATTCCGGCCAAACCTGCACGAATAGATATAATACGTTATCCTACTCTCCTTCTTTTTTCTCTAACAGAAGTGGGCTCCAAAGGGACACCCAGCGGGCCGACACGCCAAAACTGGCAACGGCGCCAGTCCTCGTTTAGTATAAGTGACAGTATCTCCGCTGTCACCGGAAGACGGGGGTTCGATTCGCCTGACGGGGAGACCGTTACTATTCTACCGCTCCCCCGATCCTATTACCGAAAGAAAAAGGAAAGTAGCACCAGGTGCAGAGAGCGTGTGCTTGCGTCATGCTGAGGGTATGTTACCTTGACTTTGCCCCTTTTTGCGTCGTCTGCCTTATTTGACAGAGTATAGTTTGATTTGATACTGAGTAGAGTTTGATTGCAACACTCAGAGTAAAGAGCAGAGAAGACTGTTTCCGCCCGGTTTCGAACCGGGGACCTTTCGCGTGTGAAGCGAACGTGATAACCACTACACTACGGAAACGGGCAAAAGCAGCTCTCACGCAGACGCCCGCGCCGATTCACCAGCCTGCTCAAACGCAAGCTTTTCAAATTCTGGACAACGGGTTCGTTTTTGACCTGGAAAGATGGGATGAGACATTTTGAACTGGATTAAGCAAAAAGTTCCCGTTTCATGGATTTGAGTGACAGTAAATGCTGTAGGCACAGGAACCATGAATGACTATTATATTAAAACAGTCCTCGATGGTCAACCTAGCCATTTGTTGAGAAAGCTTGACTCTAGCTTGGTTCCAGCCCTGCTTTTACCAGAGCGAAAGCAACAGCAGCAACAACAAAGAAGCCTTCAGCAGGTGAGCAGAAGGAAAAAAAACACGAGAAAGAACATCTGGCAATGTGCTCCAAGTCAAAGAGAAGTAGAGGTAGGAAGAGCGACTCAAGCCCTGATTGTAGGGGAGAAGCGGTCAGTCCCTGCCTGTAGTCTCAATCGTCAAGTTCAATGTTATAGTGCGCGCAGGGCTCTACTTTTTCTCCTGTTGTTTTCTAGCATTTCGTACAGTGTCATTTTTGCCCGGTTCACTTAGACGGTGGCTTTTTGATTCAGTGTGAACACCAATAAAGGTGACTGTTTCCGCCCGGTTTCGAACCGGGGACCTTTCGCGTGTTAGGCGAACGTGATGACCACTACACTACGGAAACGGGCAAAAGCAGCTCTCACGCAGACGCGCGTGCCGACGCACCAGCCTGCTCATATGCAAGCTTTTCAAATTCTGGCCGACTTGTTCGTTTTTGACCTGGAGAGATGGGACGAGACATTTTAAACTGGATTCAGCAAAAATTTCCCATTTCATGGATTTGAGTGACAGTAAGTGCTGTGTTAGGCGAACGTGATCACCAGGGAACCACTGGTAGCTCTGGCCCGTGCATGTGCACTTGGCAGCTAAAAGCAACTGTACACTGAGCTGAAAACGTTTCTAACGTCAGGAAACCTGTTCATTTTACAGGGTAAGGATGTGTTTTTTGTTAAGACTTTCTACCCATCAATAGCAGCAACTCATCACTGGTTGCTGAAGCGGCTGGATCGAAGCTCTCTACTTCCCCCGTGAGTTTGCGTCCTTTGTGCTGGTCTGTGCATACGTTCCACCGCAGCCCAACGTGCAGGATGCACAGCGCAAGCTTGCCTAGAAGATATTGTCTACGGAGCGGAGAAACCCGGACTCGGCAGTCGTCGTCCTCTGCGACTTTGACAAAGGTAACCCAATCCATGAAGTCCCCAGACCCAGACGGCTTGTGAAATGCCCGACCAGAGAGGAGAACATGTCTGGAGAGGTCTCAGACGTTCTTACAGCATCCCCCGAGACTCCATCCGTCAGTAGCGCTTTCCCTGGAGGCTGCGTCCTTTCCCCTCCGCTCCTCTGCCAGTACGCCAACAGCTGCCACCTCCAGTCATCAATCCGTCAATTGTCTGAAGTTTGCGGACGACACCAAAGCACCCTCATTGGGCTCATCTGTGGTGGGGATGAGGCCGCCTACAGGTGGGAGCTTGACCATCTGGTGACCGGCTGCGGACAGAGCAACTTGGAGCTCCACGCTCAAAAGACAGTGGAGATGGTTGGGGATTTCAGGAAGAGCGCAGCCCCACCCACCCGCCCCCATCACCCCTTTGGACTTCCCAGTCGACACCGTGGAGCCATCTCCCGCTTCCCTGCTGGGCACCATCTTCCCCCAGGACCTCTAGTGAGAGCTGAGAACGCCAGCTGAAAATCAGCAAAAACGTGTCACCGTCCTTCAGCTTCAATGCCTCCCTGTATGCCTCTTCCCTGCAAACGGCGGGAACAGCGCCACCAGTGCGTCGACATGCCAAACCAGTCACTGCGCCAGTCCTCGTTAGTATAGTGGACAGTATCTCCGCCTGTCACGCGGAAGACCGGGGTTCGATTCCCTGACGGGGAGAGATTACTCTTCTACCGCCTGCCGATCTTTTACCCAAAAAAAGGAAAGTAGCACAGGTGCAGCAAGCGTGTGCTTGCGTCACGCTGAGGGTATGGTTACCTTGACTTTGCCCCTTTTTGCGTGCGTCTGCTTATTTGACGGAGTATAGTTTGATTTTGATTTTGATACTGAGTAGAG
>NW_023340121.1:0-3572 GCF_004916995.1 Morone saxatilis | reverse complement strand
TATGTGTGTTTTGCATTCAGTAAATTGCCGGCCTTTTGTATTCAAAGCAACGCTCTCTGGTGTAATTATTTTTTGCTCCCCACTCCTTAGAACCTAGAACTGGTCCAGTGGCGCAGTAAGTGGTGTGATACCAGTGCTACACATGGTTTTAATTTATGTAGGGCTGCAACTAGTGATTGTTTCCATTGTCGAATTATATGTCGACAGACCACAACCCAAATATATTTAGTGTACTGACATACATGACTAGAGAACCCAAAAAATATTCACATTTAAGAAACTGGAACCAGACAATTTAGCGCCTTTTCAAACGATTGAGAAATGTAAGTAGTGGGCAATTCATTTTCTCAGTTAATCTGCATAACGCTTAGGGTGCCAGAAATGTTACTGTATTGGTTTATTTTCTGACCAAGTGCACCAAAATGTTAATTAAATCAGTGCTCTGTTAGTGAATAAAGGAAATGACAGAAATATGTTGGGTGTACCAAATTCATTTGTGTGGAACCTGTTGACAAACTAGAATTATATGTCAAACTAATTAGTAAAAAGTGCATTGGATAAAAACCTAATGATTTAATTATTTTTTTTAGTACTAAAAATAAAATATATGTTGAAAGGACAAAGGTTAAATATGTAGTCTGTAAGTATTTTTTTTTTATGTTGGTTCAATTCACAATGACTGTGTTACTATAATACTATTTCATTAAGTTAGATGACCATAACATTTGAACTTTTAACTAATCTAATACAATTTTGTGGAACCTGTTGACAAAATAAATTTAATTAAAGTCAGTTTTTAATTTTTTTGAGTGTATAAGCAACAATATCCCTTTTATTTTTCTTGATTTTTCTTTTACTTTAGCTTGGCCAGCTGATGCGTACTGAATAGCACGGCAGTTGTCAAACGCTGTATTGTCATGAGAATGATGTAATGTTCCTTCAGCCATTTGTGAGCTGTCTGTTACTACCGATGCTCACACCTGTGCTTTGCATTCAAGCCGGAATAAGGAGTCGACAGACTGTGTTGTTCTATTGCAGATTGTTGCCAGGACTCCAGATGTGAGAGGATTAAAGCGGTTATAAATCAGCACGGGGATAAATCAGACAGACAAATGCTGCTGTTTGCTGCTTCTCACAGACTGTTGGGCCCAGTTTTAAATCTTCTATTCATAACACAAGGAGGAGGAGATGGCTCACTGTGCGTCAAAGAAATGTCATTCCCACCTTCAACAGCCTCCGTCTGATGTGAGGAATGGAGCTTGTTTGTGACTCAATAGGTACTGTGGGAGGACCGACACCTTTTTCTGTACCAAGACCTTGATTTGAGCATCAAAATACTACAGAGACGTCTCTATCCAGGGAAATTCACATTTGTGTTGTGGTGTTTAGATGGATGGTTTTACAAGCCTAGGAAACATGAAAAACGTATCAGGGCTTGAGTAGAATATAGCATACTGTAGCTACACCTCTCTCCTTCGTGACGTTTTTGACTAAAATCCCTCAAAGATCTGTCGCCCTGAAACGCCAATTTGAAGTCATTCCACATGCAAAACCATAAAAAAAAAAAAAGATAAGCTTGAAAGCAGTGTGTCAGGCTTGGCATGAAAGGTAGGAGATATGGCTGCACTGACAGGGCCTCCCTGTATCTACAGCGCCATATGCATGAGCTCTAAAACTTGATGAGATGTGAGCTGATATCTGGGAAATCAGTTTTATGACATATTTCTGCTCAGTCAACAGTGTGTGAGTAGCTTGTTGAATCAGCTTGTCTTGCCTTTTTGATGGAAAAGCTCTCTTTTTCTTTTTCCGTAGGTATTTCACTATCTACACTCTTTTCAGTTTTAGTGTTGTCTGAACTCTCATCCAGCATCGATTGCACATTCCAGTATCGCTGCCAGTGGTTCCATGGCTCACCTCAGGCCGTTGAAGATTACCTTGTTAACCCAAAAAGTCAGCAACTAGATACGCTGTCATAAATATGTCACAGCATATTTTTATACTTCTGTGCCGGTGATAGCCAGAGGCATTATGTTTTCGGGTTGTCCGTCCATTTGGCTGTATATCCCATTCTTGCGAATTTGGCAAACAAGTCCACTTGAACTGATTAGAATTTGGTGACTTCACTAAACATGTTTTTGGCCATAAATCAAGAACTGATGACCATATTTCACAATTGCACCCCATTCACATAGGTCTCCTGGCGTGGCTTGCAGTGTTCATACTGAGAGCGAGCCAGCTGTGTGGCTGCTGCAGAGCTGCGGCTGCCAGACCTATATTTCCCTGTACATTTTTTCTCTATATAACATGCATGAAAGGCAAAATTTTCACAACATTCAATTAACAATACAATACATATATAATTTAATAGTAAATGTGAAGACTGATAAGCAGAAAGCAGTCATGTGTAGTTTTTTTTTTACCCAAGAGAGCGAGAAAGAGCGCGAGAGCAGAGAACAGTGTAAAGATACTGCCCTTCAGCCAGCTAACTTCCGGAAACTCTTTCACAAGTGAAGTCATGAATACAGTGCTTTTACTTTGAAAAGAAAGTTTAAACTGTACTGAAATATGTGAATATGACTACTGATAGATCCTTTCACTGTGCTCTTTTTCTGGTTGACGCGCACAGCTCACGTTAAAAATAGGCAAGATCTCGACTCTCTCGAAGTGAAGTCTAGTGAAGAATCTCCAATATCGATACGAGCCAAGGTATCCAAGGTAAGGTAGTTTTTGTATGTAATGTAATTTAGTGCAAAACAAACCACTTTGAATGTATTTAATTAAATCATAGAAAGTATTTATGAAGTACTTAATAACTTACTTTCAGCATTAAGCCATTCTGTTGGTCCAGCTTAATTTACTTGGATGGGGTCAACTTAATTGAATACAATTGGTCAGTAAATTAAGTTGGCTGAACAGAATTGCTTAATCCTAAAAGAATATGTTTAATAACAGGGAAATATGTTCCATGATTTAGTTAACTAAATTCAAAGAATAACTTTTGAGTGTCATTCACATTAAAAGTACAACTAATATAACAACACGTGACATGCACAAAAGCCAACAAGTCAAAATCATGTGTGGAAATGTGTTGATTTCATTCATCAGAATTTTCTAAAAATATATTAATACGAACATAAATCTAGTTTTCCAATCAAACATGGTTGTTGTTTTCTGTCCAAATAGAAATTGTGTGTGTTTTGCTGACTTCTGGACTGCTTCTGAAAGATCATAATTTTTTTCTTTAGGTTAATAGTTTGTCTGCCTAAATGAAGTGCTGCTGCAGACCTCCATTTTTATTGTTAACAGCAAAACCAAGTCATCTGCGTAAAAGGAACTCTTAATTTCTGCATCATTCAGGTTAGGCCAGGTGCTAGGTGACATGCAAATACATTAATGTATACATTGAAGAGGACTGGACTAAGATTGCACCCCTGCCTCAGCCATGACCCTGCGAAAAGAATACTATTAGTCTATTTGTGTAAATTTACTTGTGTAGATAGACAAAGGGTTATTCCATAAGGGAGTCTGTTTAAATAAAAACATTACATTTGTAGGAGATTGCCCTCTCGTCT
>NW_023340120.1:0-3558 GCF_004916995.1 Morone saxatilis | reverse complement strand
CGGCTAAGGCTGGTGGAAAAAAAATCGGTATCGGCATCGGCCCTAAAAAATCCGTATCGGTCTATCCCTAGTGCAAAGGCTTGAAACTTCATGCGAGCACCATCCATTCACTGTGTGTGCCTTCCTTGCTGCATCAATGTGTCCACTTTTTCTGGCTGCAGTTGAATGCTGCCGCTGGCCTCAGCGCTACACTGCAGCAGATCATACGAGCAGCCAGGGCTCTGATACCACTGATCCTCCCTCTGAATCCTCCTCACAATATTCAGACCAACATTAGCCTTTATATGACTGTTAACAGTGGCATGGCACTCTGGCATGATGGATGCAAGATAAATGAGGATTATTTGATTAGCATAGCATGTACAGTACATGCAAAGAAACAAAACTACAAAGCTTGTATATCAAATAAAAATGATATTTCTGCGATAGAAATGGAATAATGGCTATAATAACAAAGCTATCATTTCACAATCATTGACTTTGTTGCTATCAATCTGTGTTAGTTTGGACCTAATTGTTATCCAGTCCCCAGCGCTCTGCCAGCAATGGTCGCAGTCCAGCTCTGTTCATTGTCTTTCTCTAATTAGAGCTCAGTGAAAGCGCTGACAGCAGAAGAAAATGTCCCTCTGTGCTCCCGCAGGACAAAAATGAGCGTTACGCAACCAGAGAATGTGTTTTCCTGCTTTAAAAGCAGCTCAGATGGGTTTTGGCTAGAGGACTTTAGAGGGGATGAATAGTTCAAAAGGTTCCACGCTACACAATAAAGCTTCAGAGGCTGGAGTGTGAGTGTGAGTGTGTGTGCTGATCAGGATGTGTTTTGCCTTTGAAGCTGCAGGATGCAGTAGATGAGAAAGACGGGTCAATAAAGGAGCTCCCTGTGAAAAGTCAGACATCGCTGAGCACACCTTCACTCCAATGCAGGGCCATCACACTCCTTTACATTTCTCTAGCTCTCAGTGTGTTAAAAAAAACTTTTCTAATGGGACATCATGATCATAGTGCACACACAGCATGATAATGTTCATTCATGTTCATTTCAAGGCAGTTTTGTCTCTCATTATGGCCTAATGGTGTTCCACCCAGGAATGAACTCTGCATCCCTGTGATTTGGTAATAAGAAGCACTTTTCCCACTTGGAATTATCATTATTTTGGCATACTATCTCAAAAAGAGATTTGGAATATTGACACAATTGCAATGCATTAATATCAGCCTTTAAAAATCCCTAATGGTTATATTTGCCTTTTCTTCCTTTCCTCTCATCCACCTCTCCTTCCTGTCTTATTGATATTTGCTGACCGCACAGACGCCTGTACCATTAGCAAGCAACAACAAGCCAACAAGCATCATTTAATTGTCACAGTGGTTGGTTTGACGTGGAGACAGCAGTTAAGAGGAAACAGAGCCGGAGGGAGCCTGTGCACTTTTGTTAATCTACTGGTCTGCCTGTATGCATTAGTGGGCAGTTGTTACTGTTTTCTACTATTAGAATGGCAGGTTTTATTTCCCTAATATTGATCTAATCTAATTACAATCTATCTACTGTCTGAGGTATGTAAAATGTAAATTAGCTTGTTTCTCCATGAGAATGGACAAATAATCTTTTTCATAAAAAAACACCTCCATTACTATAGAACACTGTTTCTCAAACTTTTTACACCACATACCACTTCAGACAATATTAGGCTCTCCAGGCACCCCCATTATGACTGACGTTAAAATACAGCAGTGTAGACTGACCCTGTCCAGCTGCAGTTCACACAGGAGGCAGCTTTATTCCTGATAAGATTATTTATTGTTGACTGATGTTGAATCCAGAACAGAACCGGTTCAAGAACCAGAGCTAATTTAGTGGAAAAGGGGTTCTCCTGGTGCTCACTTCTCTCCCCAACAGTTCCTGTTTGGGGACATGATTGTAGTGTTTCTGAACCATACATTTTATCTCTGCATACTATCTTACCATCACGTTTTAGCTTGTAACTAATCATACTGTTTGTATATTTCTACATGCATGAACCTGGCAACATACCAGGCTGATATTAAAACAAAATACAAAACTAATTTTGTAGTACTTTGATAGTATTATATGTTTTTATATATATATATATTTCAGAGATACCTCTGCGTACCACTAGTGGGAGCTCGTACCAACACCATCACAAACGTCAATCCTCAACAGAACAACAGCCATATGGATAGTAACTGTTGGTGGATATGAATTGCTTCCTCTGTAGATAAAAACAGCTCATTCTAAGGTAACAAAAATGTTCAGCTGATTATACACTAATGAAAACATACCTATGAATATCATATTCAATTTCTCCTAATAGATCCTCCTAAATGTTACACACTGAAACAAGTAGTTTTGGTGCCCTCACCTAACCCAACTGTGACCATTTCACAACATTAACAGTGTTTAACTTACACAACATACTTAAGGTTCCGGTACGCCTGTCACCGGTACTCTCATCTTTTCACCTGCAAATCACCAAAACCATATATACTGCGCAGTGCTGCTGTAAGTTGCTTCAGCAATGAACTTATAATAATGTGAGCAAAATCCACAACACTGACTAAAGACCCAATGAAAGATTTGAAATGCAGACTGTCATGTGATTTCATACAGAGGTGCAAGGACCTTTTCCTCTTTTTAGATGAGACACATCATCTATGCCAAAATGATAAACTGTCCAATCACAGCCTAGGGGCGAAACATTGGTCAAAGCCAAGTATCACTGACTCAAGCTGATTGCAGCCATAGTTTGTTTTTATTTAGCCATTTGAAATCTTCCATAAGCACAGGGTCGCTGCAGCCTGGAAGTGCCTGCAGTCAGCCGCTATCAGCCTGTACATCTCTCGCTAGCTCAGTACGGGATAATAAATGATGCATTTCATCTGATTACAATACAAGGAAACCTTAATTGAACGTTTTTTTGATTGTTAAAATCATCAGACGCAATGGGTTTAGTCACTCCACTGTATTCTCACATCTACTCTGTTAAGGTCGGACAAAAGTGCTATGTTACTGTTATTTTTCCCAGAGCCTGTGTCAGAACCACTTTCGCACTAGTACTTCACACATTCATCTAAACAGCCTTAATCTGCCGGAGGGGCCGATTGCCAACTGTGATCAGCCCAAACATCTCTATTTTCACTGACGGTGAAAGTTTGAGTCTGCACCACAGTAAGGGCAGTGCAAGCTAGACAGTGCAATAAATCAGCTGTTTATAGAGAGCCTGTCATCACTCCCAGCTAGCTGCCATTCCACTAGGTGCTGTAACTGTGTTTAATCTCTTACTGAGTGTTTCTTTTATCAGTCTATGAGAGGTGACTATTAGTACAATGTTGTCAGCATTCAAAATTATAGCCCATTAAGTTACAGGCCATATATCCAGCCTTTTCTATCCAAATTTAAGATGTAATCTCTGCTGTCTTAAAACCATCTACAGCACTGTACAACAGCAAACTATGGTATGTGTGCCATAGGTGGAACACAAACTGCCTTTAGCGGTCTGCGGAGCACTCTCTTAACTTTTCTTTACAATTAAATGTATTTAA
>NW_023340119.1:1041-4357 GCF_004916995.1 Morone saxatilis | reverse complement strand
CTTCTTCGCATTCAGCGATTCGAATGTTCTTTTAGTAAATGACTGCCCGGTCACCGATTGTTAGAGCTAGACACTTAGAACATACAAGCACAGGGTATACGCTTTAGGGCGTCGGCCTACTTGGTGATCTCGCACAGGTCCATCATCCTCACCCGCCCCCGCCAGTGAGGGTACCATCAGCGCTGAGACCCGCGCATCACAAATCTCAGTTTAACAACTTTAACTACGCCGCACCGTCGCGCGCGCGCGCCTGATCAGCACAGGAGACTCCATGAATACACTGGTCGCAACACACTGATAAAGTTGTCTGTTGTCGCGGAAATACTACTATCGACCCATACTTGCGGTTAAGACTCTTACTTGAAGGTATCTGGGTCACAGTACATGAAGCTCGAGCATGACTCATCCGAAGCATGGCGTCAGTGAAAACGCATCTATGTCCAATGTCATAAACGTTATGACTCGCTGTCATTAAGGTTCATTTGGGTTTTTGTAATGACGCAAGTTGACATTGTTTGGATGTGTCTTGTCTATGACAACTTGACATGAATTCATTAGTGACCGCCATGTACCCAGAAAATGTCTTCTATCCCATCGACCAATTGACATTACAACACTAGTGCAGACTAAAACTAGAGATTGAGACCATAAACTCATTAGGAAACTGAAGTAGGCTCATTTCTCAGTAAGACTTAATACTATTGGGCTTGTTTTTTTGCAGCCCCTGAAGCTGCCTCCTGCTGCCACCATGTTGATTTCACTTCACAGACCAGGGAAAATCTGTCCACTAATATACTGTCCATGTTGAAAAATCAGAAAAGTGGTGTATATTTGTGAAGATTATCTTGCTAAACAAAACGTAAGTGGTGCGCATGCGCGAAAGCTGCTTGCTGCCTGTTACGTTACTCCAGCCTTTGAGTCTGCTTTTTATCTTTCTTAACTTTTATTCTTTTTGTTCGTTCTTGTTTTTTTACATTTTACCTTGTGTATATAGATATATTTATATATGTATGTTCTTAATATGTTATATGTGGTATGTATAGATGTTATATGTTGATCTGGAGTTGTAACAAAAGTAATTTCCCCCTGCGATTATTTAAGTATTTCTGATTCTGAAGTATCATCATAAGTACCAGTGGGCTGGTGTTTTGCTCAATCACTTTGAATGTGTTTGTTGGACATTTTGGCGGTTTTCAGAGGTCACACATACATGATAATGGTTAATTCTGCTCAACAAGAACTGAAAGAGAATAAATCAAAACATAACTGGAGTCTCATGCACAGCAGCACGGATCAAAGATCAGACAATAAGATAAAAGTATTTCTCTGTAACACTCTTGGCATGCTAACAGTCCTCTGTTGGAGAGCGATTTGGCACTCCAGCACTCTTGAGGAGGAAATGATCTGCTTTGATTCATCTGGTGTTGGTGAGTGATGCATGGTCTTTGTGTTTAGCCTGTCCTGGTTTCAGTAGGTCATGTGTATCCTTCTGTCTTATCCTCTCTGATCTGATCTCTGTGCCCTCTGCTCTCTGTCTATGCTCTGTTTGTTCCCTTCTCAAGAGAAAGCTGCACAGGCCATCAAATAATTGCAGGGTCAGAGGTTTAATCCTGACACAAGTCAATAAATTCACCCCTGTCAACTCCTACCTGGTCCATGGTGGCCCCTGACCTTTGAGCGCAACAACCGATCAGGGATCAAAGATAGAAAGACACTTTGGGTTGGTAGCTTGAAGACAGTTGAGTTGTTCAGTCTAATTCTTAGAGTTGGTATTTGATGACCTGAGAATCTTTCTCAGCTCTATCTGTCTCATGTTTTACTGTCTGGATATAGGGAAAGTTTCAGCAAATATGTCTAAAAGTTACCCTCTGCAGCTTAAAGCAGTGTAAAAAAACATCAAAACATTTTTTGAGTATTGTTTCCACCACAGCCCATAGTTAAAGTATTAATGTAAGCCTACATTATTTATATTTTGTGTGTTGTGCCCTTAAACAAGGGGAATAGTAATAGCAGGAAGAATAAAAAAGTTCTTGCTTTCACTCGTTTGTATTTAATCACATTTTAAACTACATTATCACAACACATTATTGGTGAAATGTATTTTTAATTTAACTTATTCATTGTCACTGTCATAACATGAACTAGGTTCTCTCAGTAATAAATACACCAGCGGACTGACTTAATTTTGTAATTTTTATTTGCACTGTGAATACAAAATACCTAGTAAAAAGTACTTGATCAAGAATGTTTCTGTAACTTACAAAACTAAGTCAGTGTCACTTAAAATTACTATTAAAAGCTGCTTAATGAAGACTTTTACTTACAAAATTTTGCTTGTGTTACTTAAAATTTATGATGTAATCTGTTTCAACAGTTGTTTTGAGTTAAAATAACTCAGTGTAACTAGCTTAAACACAGTGTAACACAAATGGATGAACAATTCACCCACACAGACAAGGATCTGTATTACCTATCTGCATTCTTCTTCCTGGTATTACTCACTGGTTGTATAGTCTTAACTGTGACCAGCTTAATATATATTTACAATTACTATAAATGAAATGACATGACTTGATAATGGGATACTATAACTGTAAGACAATAAGATCAAAATTAAATTAAGCTTTTTAAATAAATTATTTTTTATCTCAAAATGATTATTCTTGTCTGCCACATACTACTCCTCACATATGTGTGTGTGTAATGCAGAAAAGTATGTTAAGACAAAATTGTATGATGTGTATTATGTTGGGGGGAAAAAGGGGGCTGGAGAGATGCAAGATATTTGGATTTTAATTTTCTTCTATATAGCATTATATTTTACAGATGTTATTGTTATTGTAAGGTTTAAATACATTTTATTTTACTTTCACTTCAACAGCAAATAATGAGAAAAAAAAAACTATAATGTATGGGTGTATGTAAATATACTGGACTGTTTCCATCCGCTTTGCACACAGTGGTACAATAAGGTAAATATATGTATAATGAATATTGTCTCTGTCCTTCTATTGTTACCTGTATCGCTCACTCTCTCGCGCTCTCTCTCTCTCTTCTCTCTTCCCAACTGGTCGAGGCAGACGACCACCCACCTAGAGCCGGGGTTCTGTCCGAGGTTTCTGCTCTTAAAAGGAAGTTTTTTCTTTAGTTGGGGTCGCCAAGTGCTCATGGTGGGAACTGTTGGTACTCCGCTGCCGCCACAGTTTGAAATGGTGGAAAATAAGATCTCCAAGAGCTTCATTTGTTTATTTTCTAAGTACAGTTTGAATTTTTTGTCACCAGAAATCAACCTTTTTGTTAATGCACAGAATGTCAG
>NW_023340119.1:0-1016 GCF_004916995.1 Morone saxatilis | reverse complement strand
TGAAAGTTTGCACCCCAAACTAGAGGCTCTGCTTCAACTTGCTGACACATTGCAAGCAGGAGTTGCAGGCAAGTTGCCTTTATGTCTGTAGTATTCTACAAATTACAAGAGTAATTGGCACACTTCACATCTTCTTGAGTTTGTAACTATAGAATGTGTCTGTACAGAAAGAAAACCAACAGTCACATAGGTATGTGAAGGTAGCACCAGAGCATCATAAGACCAAATGGTGGGAAAGTGACCTAGTTGGACAGGGTAACTGGAAGGAATGAATATAGCTGTACAAAGTTCTGGCCAGCTCTTTTATCAAATCTTTGAATATCTATTTTAATCCTGCCTGGTAGAGCTTATTAAGTCTTTTACTTGAATACTTTCACCCATCAAAGAAGGCTCAGTTTTTTTTATGTTAAATTTTGTTTTAAACCAGGTGCTCATGCTGCTAATAAAAAGCCCACTACCTCACTGTCCAGCATTTATCTAGACTACTGCTGGCAAGTTGAAAGTACAGTTATTTGCTTGACTATAGCGAGCACAGCCCATTGAACACAAAAGTGAGTGACTTTACTGAGCTACTGAGTGATTAATGAAGTTACAGTATACATTCATTAGGACAGTTCTTTTGCTTCTTTCAAAAACTGGAATAGCACAAATAAGCAGGCTGGTGTTGAGGCGTTTCCAGACTTTTTTGACAGTGACACAAGAGATTCACCTGCTCATGCAGGGCTGCATTAGTATGTGTCTCAGCTTTTCACTCATTCCCAATCAATGCAATTCCAGTAAGTTTATGGGCCCCAGTATGCAAAAATATTCAGATACACTAGGCAGAATAACTACATACAAAATATACTACATACAAAAAACTGCATGGTTTGTCGCCGAATTGCATAAAGTGGGCATGTCTGCAAAGGGGTGGTCGTGGGTACCCATAGAACCATTTTCATTCAGATATCTTGAGGTCAGAGGTCAAGAGATCCCTTTGAAAATGGCATGCCAGTTTTACATTGTAAGAGACTTAT
>NW_023340118.1:0-4231 GCF_004916995.1 Morone saxatilis | reverse complement strand
TCACCGTGGACTGCTGTGATGTCAGTGTCGTCTGTCCCACACAGTATTGTCATTATTGATTATCTGTTAATCATTGATTGATTAGTTGTAATACAGACACAGTCAATCATTCGCTCATTCTTTCTTTTGATCAACTGATTAACTATTCTTGATCTAAGAGTTCTTTAAATAAAGTTTGAATATTGGAGGAAGCCGTTGTGTTGTGTGCTCAGTAAGTCTACTCGGCCTGTCACATCTCTGTGACAACCCTGTGTACTGGAGTACACTGTGACATCACTGCAGCCAGGTGAGAGGAGCTCCAGAGTTAGCAAACGGGCTAATGTTCCCCTGTCAGAGCTGCATGAAACTTCCTGTTTCACAATAAGTGTTTTAGGGAAGAGACACTGAAGCACCCGAGGTATTTTATTGTGAAACAGTCAGGAAGTGATGACCAAAGAGGAACAAATGAGTTTGTTTTCTGTTAAATGACTTTATTTTTAATGTTTTTTTACTGCAGGCTCCTGCTGACCTTTGACCCCAAAACACTTAAATATCATATCAGGTGTTTCTCTCTAAAGGTGCATTACAACCGTTCATGTCCAACACTGCCACCTGCTGGTGAGTCTGTAAGAGTCACAAATTATCACCAATAATTAATAATAATAATTAAACTGTGTAAACATTCACAATCAGTGTTAAACTCATGAATTGAATAATAATGTCTGATATTCTTATTAATATATCATCATAATATCTTCTATATCTGGACTTTTTCATTTGTTATTTGTTATCAGGAGGTTTGTTATCTTCTGTTCGTTATTATTAGTCTTATTATTCTATACTGAGATATTACAGAACTCTTCATTTCTCTGTTATTCAAATGTACAAATTACTATGTAAAAGTCTTTGTGACAAACAAAGTGACGTTTTACTGTGAAATATTACTTTGTGTTTTTTAAGTCAAAGTTTGACTCTTCATACTAAACTGCAGAAGGCGGGTAGTAGGACCCTGAGGACACCCAGCATTTCCTGCTGCTTTAAATAGCCTCAGCAGCTGATTGGTCGATGTTAATGAAGTCGGAGCTGAACCCGCAGCCTCACCTGCCTGCACAGAGCAGGTGAACGACGACCAGTCAGACGGCGGCTCTGCTGTGAAATGCAGCCGAACCTGTCAGGTAGAGAGAGAGAGAGCAAGGGCGAGTCGCATTGAGTCAGAGTGGGAACTCCCAGAGAGAGAGAGAGAGAGAGAGAGAGAGGAGGAAGACGGTACTCAGAGACGTCCAGACGCTCACACATGCTGGTCAGAACACGCTGTGACATCACTGTGACATCATGAGCTCCCCCGCCGGCCACACGGAGGACGCAGAGGACAGGTATGTTTAATATTTAAAGACTGACAACCAGCCGAGTGTGTGTGTGTTTCCTGTTAAACCACAAAGAGGAAGTTCAGTGTAATTTGAGTTTTTGGATGCTGACGTTTGTTCTTCCAGACGGTCAGTGAAGGGGTCGCTGCTGTGATGCGTTCACTGTTCGATGTTTCAGAGTTTCTGGTCAGCAGGAAGTGATGTCAGCTGACTTCCTGTGGGTCCTGGTTCAGTTTTTATCATCAGATTTTAAACTTCCTCTTTAAGGTCTCATTAAAACAGTCAGTGGGGATAGCAGTTAGCAATATGAGCTAGCCTTAGCATCTACCTAGCAGCAGTTAGCGGTTAGCTACTGATCAATCTGTCCATCAGGAACTCTGTAAATGACCTCAGTACTATAACGTTATTCTGTCGGTCTCGGAGGCTGTGTTCGATCCCGACTGCTGAGCCTGGTTCTGTTGCCCGCAAACGGCAGATACAGTTAGCAGTTAATTAGCAGTTAGCTGTTTTAGCTAAAGCTAAGGAAACTTTGTCAATCTCAGAGAGTTGAAGCTGAGCAGCCGGAGGACGTCATAGGGCTACCTAATGTAGCTATAAAGCAGGTCTTTGTACAGTAATCAGTAATCAATAGATGTCTGTAACACATCGGCCCTCAGAAACAAAACCATGATTTTAGGAACTAAGGTTCTGAGTTACCACCTCCTGTATCCACCTCCTGGAACCTGGAATCCAAATGCCTGATGACCTGGATCCTTAAACTCCCTCAGAAACTCTTCCAGTTCTCTTGGAACCTCAATGAATAATTCCTGAAGAACCCCTGGAACCGCCTGAAGCACTCCTGATACTCCCCAGACATACGGGCCTTCTCACACATCCCTGGAACCTCTCATGAACCGTCTCTCTTGGAAACTCTTTACCTCCTCAAGCACCCTTGACCTCTTAAGAACCCTGCAACCTCCATAACACCTTGTAGAACATCTTCAATACCCTCTTCAGTCTCATTAAGCACTACTGGAACCTGGTCAGTCCTTCCTAGAACCTCCTAACAAACCCTTTTAACCTCCTAAAGCAACCGCAAGCCCCTCTCAAGAACCTTGGACCATCTTCAAGCACTCCTCGAACCTCTCAAAGAACTCCAGATTCTTCTCAAGAAACAGTGAGCCACATCAAGCACCAGTCCTCGAATCACCTCTTCTTAGGAACCCAGGAACCTTAAACACATCTGTACTGGAACGATCTCTAGCACTCATGGAAAACCAAGAACATAAAGACCCATGAAATCTCCTGAAGAATCTCATGGAACCTTTCAATCACTTCCGGAATGTGGAACCTTCTTTGGAACCTGTTAAAGAACCATCACCTGGACAGGTAAGAGCTCCGTGAGAACTCTGCTGAGAGTCCTGGATTTTCCCAGTTAAACCCTGAAGGCAGCACAGTGGAAACATAAACCCCTCACCTGAGGAGGACGTCCCACTTTCTGTCCACAGCTGTGACCTGAGCACACACACAGGCACACAGGTGTGGTTACCTGGGTGGGTGTGTCAGATAAAGCGTCTCAGGCTTCAGTAACAACAAACAGAGGAACAATAGAGCTCCGCCCCCCCTCACCTGCTCAGGTGTGTCTGTGTGATCAGAATCAGAGCAGTCAGGCAGGTTCGTTCAGTCCGATCAGTCAGATTTTATTGGAAGCTGTCCGTTGGATTGACTGCACACTGAACTGAAGAGAGTTACCTGCCGACAGGTGACAGGTGAGAGTCACCTGACTGCCTCTTTGTGTTTAACAGGAAAAGCAGGATGAAGCTTGAAATGATAAAAGTGAATGGAGTCTGGTTTCAGAGATAACAGTGTGTGTGTGTGTATGTGTGTGTATATTTGTGGGGACACGTTTTTCTACAGTCTCAGTGGTCCTCATAAGTCAATAATAATTTGAGGGTTTATTTTGCAGTCAGTGGCTGTAAATCAGCAGCGTCCTCACAGGTGGAGTAATCCCTGTTTGTGTTATTTTGAGTTTATTGATGAATGTGCAGAATTAAAGTAAACTGATCTCTGATTGGTCACATTAAAATTCAGTTCAGCACATTCACTCCAGTTTTGTACTTTGTATTTTTGAAGTATTTTACTAATAATTTCCACTTTACTGTATTATTACAGCTGTAGTTGTTTTGCATATTGATTAGATTGATAATGAAACTATGTATTAAACATGCTTTCTGTAATACCTGTGTTAAATACTGACTAGAGTTTTATATTAATGAACAGAAAGAGTTCCACTGTCTGTATCTGCATATGAGAGTAATAATAATAATAATATACTCTAATAACAGTGTTCAGATCGTGGAGAGCCGGTGTGGAAGTAACGCAGCCATTTGAGTCTGATATAAACAA
Organism: Morone saxatilis; assembly: GCF_004916995.1. Taxonomy (NCBI): domain Eukaryota; kingdom Metazoa; phylum Chordata; class Actinopteri; family Moronidae; genus Morone; species Morone saxatilis. The sequence continues at coordinate 503 of NW_023340118.1, read as the reverse complement.
AACTACAGAAAATCGCATTGTTCTCGCTGTTTTTGGACGAAAAACTAATTCACAAAGCTTATTGTTTCATATTAATGATTGTTTCACAGATTATTTAGTACTTTTACATCCTGAAGTTTGAGTCTGTTTGAGTTTTTCAGCTCAGAGGGGAGTCGGGTCGAACCGTCGGGACCAAAGTAACAGACGTTTCTTCTTCTACAGTAACAACTAGTTTTTCTATCGCCCCCTATAGGGCTCTTTTTTTTGTAACTTAAATTTTTATTGAGCTTTCAACATGCATATAGACAAAACAATACAGCAAATAAGGTACAAATTAAAATAACAATAGTAATAACACTAACAAACTGTCTGGACTGAACTCCCCATAGAGACTGTGTCTGTCCCCCGACCACCAAAATTATTTAAAGAAATAAAAGAGGAGTCAAACATGAAAACCTAATAAAAATTAAAACCAACTCCTCAGTAGCACAAAATAAAAGAATGAAATGTGGACTGTTAAATAT
>NW_023340117.1:0-5008 GCF_004916995.1 Morone saxatilis | reverse complement strand
TAGAGCGAGAGAGAGAGAGACAGAGTACAGAGAGAGAGAGAAGAGAGACATGAGAGGAGAGAAAGATCAGGAAGACAGAGGACTGAGGAAGAGGAGAGAGACAGAGGACAGAGAGAGAGACAGAGGAGACAGAGAGAGACAGGAGAGAGAGAGAGGAGACAGATGAGAGAGAGAAGGAGACAGGAGAGACAGAGAGAGAGAGAGAACGAGAGGATCGATACGAGAGAGAGACAGAGAGAAAAGAGAGACAAGCAGAGCAGAGAGAGAGAAAGAGAGACATTAGAGAGAGGAGAGAGACAGAAGAGAAGACAGAGAGAGACAGAAGAGAAGAGAGATGAGACGAGAGACAGAGAGAGAGACAGAGAGAGAGAGAACAGACGAGAGACGAGATGAAGAGACAGATGTTTTACCTGAGCTGCAACAGGGGTTTAGGGTTAATCGCTATCTGGTTAACCGGTCTGGTTTAGAGCAGGCAGCCCGAGCCAGAGAGGGAACGCGCTGCCTGATGTTGAGGCCTCATTCCGCCTTCACTTCCTGTTTCACTGCAGAGCGCTTGAAGGAGAGAGAGACCAGGGCAGAGAGATATTGCTTTTTTTTTTGGTATTTCTATATCTTTTTTCATTGATATTTTTTTTTTTTTTTTTTGTTTTGTTTTTTTTTTTTGTGGATTTTTTTGATGAGAGGCGAGTGGAGCGGAGAAAGACAGCAGACAGAGAGAGAGAGAGACACAGAGAGAGGAGAGAAGAAAGAGAGACAGACAAAGAGAGAAGACAGAGGAGAGAGTGGAGAGATGAGAGAGAGAGACACGACAGAGAGAGAGACAGAGAGAGCGAGAGACCAGACAGAGAGAGACGAGTATAATTCGAGCGAATGTCGTCGACTGACTGTTATAACGCGAGCGACGAGAGACAGACAGACAGTCAGGAGAGACGAACAGAACACGGGGAACATGATCGAGGAGAGACAGAGACATGATGAAGAAGAGAAGAGACAGACAGACGACAGACAGACCAGAGAGAGAGAGAGACAAGACAGAGACAGAGAGAGACAGAGGAGAGACAGATGAGAGAGACAGAGACAGAAACAGAGAGAGAAGAGTGAAGGATGAGAAGAGAGACAGACTAATGGGCATGATCGAGAGCAAGAGAAGAGAAGAAGGACAGAACAGGATGAACTAGCGAGAAGAGACAGAACAGGTAGAGCAGCAGGTAAGTGTCTTATTAAACTTTATTTATCTCACTAATACTAAATAAATCATTAACTAAAATAATCAAATAATCATGACAGACCTTCTTCCCCTAGGCGACAGCGCCATTGATGTGTTAATGTAGGCGATCCTCGCAGCGGAGGCGGCTCCAGCTTGGAATGATATAGGAGAGGGTCAGGGGTACCTGCTGACCTCCGTATCACACGTCGCTCTTCAGGAACGAATCGACGGGACGAAAACGTCGAGAGAGCCTGTTGTGCGCTCCGAATACACTGGAACCCTGCGAGAGGGAAACCCACAAAGAGATCAAACTCCCATCAATAACATATCTTCATAATAACTTCTCTTACTTCTAAATATCCTGATGCTCTATCCTTGGTTGTGTGTGGTGGGGTGGTAGGTCGTAGAGCAATAGGGAGGCTGGGACGTCTACAGTCTTAGAGCGTAAGTTTAAAAGCCCAGTAGCCTCCCCCTTCTGCTTCAACACTATATCCTGGAGAGAACAAACATTAACTCATAGAAAATTAAGTATGTTTTCATTATTTAAATTATTAACAAAGTATAAATATAACTTTTATATTAACATTATTTATGTTATATAATATAATAAGTAAGATCGTATTATATAACTATTTCATATTAAAGATAGATACGATTAGATATAATTTCAACATCTCATCCTTTCTCAACCATCCGTTGCTCCGCTTGATGTCCTATTCTGGAACCAGCATCTCTGTTGTGCTAAGCCGTTTCACCAGTTTTCTGCCTCACGAGCAGGGGGCGGGGTTGGTGGCAGAGAATCGCCGGGGTGGTGTGGGGGGGTCTTTACTTATGTACTAATTACTGGGGACAAGATGTAAAAAAAAACATGTATTAGTATCACTGGCTCGCTACACTACCCGGCTGTATGAGCTGCGACTACCGCCGATATGAGCGCACTAACCCGCCGTCATGAGCATGCACTACCCCGCCGTCATGAGCAGCTTGCCACTACACGCCTGTATGAGCTGCATACCCGCAGTATGAAGCTGCTAACTACCCGCCGTATGAAGCCTGCAATCTACCCCGCCGTATGAGCAGCTGCACTACCGCTGTACTGAGGGCTGCAGCTACCCGCCGTATGAGCAGCTGCATTTAACCCGCCGTATGACTGCAACTACCCGCCGTATGAGGCTTCAACTACCACGGCCGTATGAGCTTGCTGCCACTACCCGCTGTATGAGCTCGCTACTAACCCGCAGTATGAGCTGCATCTACCCTCCGTATGAGCTGCACTACCCGCCGTATGAGCTGCTGCACTAGCTGCTGCACTACCCGCTGTATGAGCTGCCGTATGAGCTGCACTACCTTGTATATAAGCTGGGAGTAGTAGTCGGTGACTCCATCCAGGCAGGCGTTTCCGAAGGAGCCGGTGAGTCTGGAGTCTCTGCCCAGAGAGGAGCTGCCGTACGGGGGGAACAGACTCAGGTCCACCCCCAGAACCGGCTCCATGAGGGGCAGCACAGACAGCTGGGGGAGAGGGGGGGGGGACTGATAATTAATCAGCTATTCTAACAATCAATGAATCACGTCACTGTTTAAAAGACAACAGAGACCGACGAGGAAGAGCAGGGAGGTGCTGTCGGTCTACCTGTGTGAGGTGAGTCAGCTGGTCCAAGGAGGTGGTGGAGGAGTGAAGCGTCTTCTCCTCTTCCTCTTTCTTCCTCCTCTTGTTTTTAGGAGGAGCTCGGTCTTTCTCCGGCCGAGCTGGTCTCTTGCAACGCTGAGTCGTCTTCTTCCTGCCGGAGGAGTCCAGGAGGTCTGGACTGTTCACCTGGAGGACAGAGGTAACCGTGGTAACAGGAGGTTCACTGACTGAAAGCTTTAAACTGTGTGGAGGAGAACTTCCTACAGAGAGCTCACTGTTCACGTCTTTCAACGTTAACCCCCTCCTCACCATGTTGCCATGGGAACCAGGTCTGTCCTCCTCCTCGGACCGGGCGCTCTCATTGGACAGCTGGCGGCGGGCGGAGGGCGGGGCTTGGCCGGTGGGCGATGGCGTGGCGGCCGGCGACGTCTTGTCCTTCAGCAGGTGTCTGAGCAGCTCCTTCCCTCCGTCTCCCCCATGGAGAGGAGAGGGGGAGGAAAATCCCCCAACTCCACCGTCTTCCATCTTCACCACGCCTCCCCCACACGCACCTCCCTCCTCACGCTCCTCCTGCAGGGAGCACGAGGACACAATACTCAGACCCTGAGCTGACACACAAACATGATTATTGATTCTGTCTGACCTCTGACCTTGACCTCCAGACGAGCTGCAGACGGGGGACCTCTCAGAGACTCCATGCCCAGGACGGAGCCTCTCTGCTGGGCTGCAGAGAGGACGGACAGCTGCCTCTCCAACTCCGAGGACGGAGCCAGAGCGCAGAGGGAGGAGCTTAGAGAGAAGGAGAGATCTGATTGGTCCATGCTGCCCCGAGTGGGCGTGGAGCAGGAAGTGTCTGAGACAGCAGGAGTGGGCGGAGCTGTGATGTCATCAGAGTACGAGGACAGCGGCGTCCTGGCTCCTCCTCCACCATCGTCCCCGTCCCTCTTCCTGCTCCGCTTCTTCTTTGGTTTGTCGTCAGGGATGATGTCAGAGTAGAGCTGGGCGAGGGAGGCGGGGCCAGAGGAGGAGCAGGGGAAGGAGGGGGGAAAGGGGGTAGAGGGGGAGGAAGAGGAGGAGTCGTGTCCGTACCGATGAGCCTGACCAGGATTGGAGGGGGTCATTCCTGCCGGTCGTACCGGTCCCTGGGCCCCCGGGGGCCCGGTGTGGCCTGAGAACCTGGGTCTGGGTTGGAAGTTGGAAGGACCCAGATCCACGATGCCGTGCTCAGCTGTGGCCCCAGACTGCAGACCTGGAGCCGGATGAGGTCCCGGGTGCAGGGGTCCTCCTGGGAAGCCCTGGTGGAGGCCTGCCTGTTGGGGGAATGACGCCCCCGTCTGGCCCTGGTGCTGTGGGGCAGGTCTGGAGGCCGGGGGGGACTGGAGGAAGTCCTGAGGCAGTTCAGAACTGAAGAAAGGCATCTGGGAGAGACCGTCCCCTCCTGAGACAGGTGCTGACCCAGCAGGACCCCCAGGTCCCGGTGTCTGCCCGACTCGAGCCCCCGACGGAGCTCCGGCTCCAGGACCCATTGAGGCTCCCAGGAGGCCTTGCTGCTCCAGCTCCAGTCTCTGCTGCAAGGCTCGATGGCGCTCCACCTGGAGGAGGACCGAAGAGATTAGAGGAGTGTTTGTGTGTGCGGTCCTCTGGCTGCTGGCAGCGGGGACGTTTACCTCCTGCATGAGCTGAACTCTCTGCCTCTCCTGCTGCTCCCTCAGCCTCTCCCTCCTCTCCCTCTCCTGGAAACCCTCGCTGAACGGGTTGTTGTCATCAAAGTTCACCTGCAGGTCATCGAGACAGAAATCTGTCAGCTCCACTTTATCTACAGTAACGACCTCTGTGGCTGTATCCTACTTTAACCTTTCAAAATAAAGGACAAACACATTCCTGAATTCTGGAGTCAGATCCCTGTTGATCCATGTTACCATCCACTGTTTAGATCTTGGTGCTTTTAGCTCGAGATTTGAACCGGATGAAGGATTTTAGGATTTTAAGTTATCAGAAAAACAAGCTGAGCTAACGTTAGCATTAGCCTCTTGTCAACATGATCTTTGTTTTATAAAATATTTCTGAACACACAAGAACACCGTACCAGCAGGTGGCGCTAAAGTCAACGACACACAGCGGTGTTCTAGGAAATACCAACGGTCCTAAACGGTTCAGGCAGCGACAGGAGAGGA
>NW_023340116.1:0-5899 GCF_004916995.1 Morone saxatilis | reverse complement strand
CCAAAGACAAATGGAACGCTATAAGTGGGACAAGACAGGGAATTACGTCACGTTCTCGCGGCAGTGCAACTCGGGTGGTCGGTTTCCGAGACAAATGGAAAGCACCATGAGAGTACTGTAGCAACCACACACATTTCCCATCATGCCTATGTTCCAAAATGCAGATACTGTGGCTTTGAGTTCTTGTCTCTTTTATAATTATCAATAACAGTTCAGTCAGTTTATATAAAAACTACCCAGTTTAATCTCATACACTGGACTGGACCAGAAACCTCTTATATCACAAACTATTTTAATACATATATGTCTTGGCTTATTGTTCAGAAATATTCAGAAATGACTTTTTTACAGCCATGGAATGACAGGGAGCTGTGGCTTCTTCCGCTATTATTTCTTTTATAGTTCCTCTCTTTGTGCTGTTACCTTGTTGTGGTAGAGAGGCTTGTGTGTCCTGGAAACTTGAGAGCTAAGCTGGTTGAGAGACCTGACAAAAGACAGTACTGATCTGGATAAACAACAGGGGAGGTGGCTGCAAGGCATCACAGGACAAAGAGCCATCAGGGACATTACTGACAACCATGAAAGGCATCAAGATGGCGCTAGGACACAAGCTTTGGCCCGATCAACCTGGCTGAGGATGTCTGATGTTGAAAGGCCCAAAAGGCATGCAAGTTGACATTCTTTCAATGTGTGGAGTACTGATTGGTCCTCCATATTTTTCTTGTAATATAACATTGTCTAGCATACCTGCTATCCATCAGTTCAGGTAGAAAGGGGTCCCGTAGAGACTGTGGTCCAGGGTACCCACAGGTTTGTGTTATGGCATTAATGCTATTATTAACTGAAGTGTTGCTCGGCTAATGTAAAGTAAGCATGCATAATAATCATTTCTTCTCTTTCTGTGGACTTCGGGTGCTGTTTGCTCTCTCCTTTCCCTGTAGACGTCCCTCACATCTGCAGGCTGCAGCTTCACCATATGTCATTTTAAAATTCCTCTTATTGCTCCTGCAGCTGTCGGTGGATTTGGACGTCCACATTCACACAAATATCAAACACATTGTATCGGTTGTGTTTTATTGGTTACAGATATGACCTACAAGCTCTTCAGTTGATCGGCACAGTTGCTGTCTTTGATCGTACTGGTGCTTTAATGTAAAAGTGTTAACAAACATAAGTCATAGCTGTCTAGTTCTGAGGAATTAGCCAATCAGAATGCAGAATTCTGTGGTCTTGGTGTAAAAGCAATGATGGCTGATGAGTAAAGTGTTTCCCAAGAACACGTCAACATGTGGAGATGAGGAGGAGCTGGGGATCCAACCACCAACCCTGTGGTTTGCTGACAACCTTCTGTAGCTGCTGTCCACTAATGACGATGTCGTCACCAGAGATGGGCGGAGGATACAGAAACCTCTGAAGCTTCACAGTGTCACTATGTTGAATCGGAGCTTGCCTGTGACTGATGACAACACTTCAGAGGTGATCAGCACATAGTGGGATCAGAACCCAGGAGAAATATAGTGAATGACATAATCAGGCTTCTTCAAGGCTTCATTCACACATCGATCACAAATACCACTACTTTACTAAATTACAGTAAATGTCTTGGTCTTTTACCTTTTATGTTTGTTTTGAATATATGTTTTAATGAGACAATCAGCTCTGCCATCTGCAGGCAGAGGTCAACAAAATAAGAATACATTTGATGTGAAAAAAAACGCCAGGGAGACAAATAATGTAAAAACCAAAGATTAAAAACTAAAAACTAAGACTATAACATCACTCCAAAGTAAAAACACTGACCATGTTTTTGTTTTTTATAGTTACTGCAAATTCTGTGTGAAAACATATTTCACATATTTCTGCTAATGTGTAATATTAAAATAGATTGCTAATGCGTGCTACAGTGATGTTTCAGTAGGTTAGGGTCTAGCTTTACTAAACAAAAGTGATTTCAAGTCAATCATTTGTTCAATACAGTATTTTGGGATTCTGTTTCTGTCTTTCAGCAATTTACATTTGCTAAATATATTTTAATACATCTTTCCTTGTATGTGTGTTTGGTTCGCTTAATGAAATTGTAATTTCTACTGTTTCTTATTAAGTTTTTTGCTTTAAAAGTTTTTTGAAATAATGTTTATTCTTGATCAATTAAATTTAAAACTTGTTCTGTGTCTCAGAATACCTTCAAAATAAAAACACATTTTCTGAGTGAACACTTCTTTGTTTGTGGATTTTGTGGATCACATGAGAATAATTTCAGCTGACTCAGCGCAGCGCATGAACACAGTGTGAAAGTCAACAAGACCCAGAGCAGGATGTGCTCTAGGATTATTTGTGAAGCAATATGGAGGGGACAGAACTGGTTCTTTCTGTTTGAGTTGGATCACATCAGTTTTTGTATTTCACTTTCATTTCATGAGAGGAGAAACAGTGCAGGTTGTCATTGTATGATAATACAGGAAAAGTAAATATGATTCTGTTTACTGTGAGCTGTTCCTGATTTTAACTGTCAGTAGAAACACACTGAACAGGGAGTGGTCAGGGAGTTTTGTGTTGGTTTGTGACTGATTGCTTCCCTCCCTCCCTCCTCAGGCAGCGTGACTCTGTAATAAAGAGCTTTGTGTCAGCGCTTAAAAAAGCTGAGTTGTGTTTTCAGAGGCAATCTTTCCAGAGGACACTTTCACTTCAGGTCATTATACAAGCAGATACTGCTATTTTACTACTATTTTATAATTTTCATGTATCATAAATTGTGTCATCAATATTTGGAGAAAATTAGATTTTTTTGTTCTTCTTCCTACAGTCTGATGTTTGAACAATGTCTGTGCAGAGTTTGTTTTCACATCCATCAACTGAAAGTGAAAAGTTGCTCTGAGCTAATTGAAAATCTAATTTTGCAGATGACACCACCCTCACTGGACACCACCCTCACTGGGCTCATCTATGGTGGAGATCTTTCTACTTGGCCCGATTCAGATTCAGATTAATCCACAATCGGTGCAGATATTTCAACTGTATATGTGTGCAGTTCATGTATTTTTTAAATATGAGATAAAATCTCTCACTGGTTGAACTTAACTTTTGCACTATGGTGTGTGATTCCAAGTTCATAGGTGAAGTTTAACAGTGTGTGACTCCCTCTAGTGGATGTTGTGGAGTATAATCTCCCCTTCAACAAATCTGACATTCATGTTGTCAGCCCTTGACCCTGATTTGAACTTTCAGGTAAAAACGTCATACTGAATACCTGAATATACTGTATATTACTAAAAAAAAAAAAAGAATGCCACAGTGAATTTAGTTGTTTGAAAGAATTAATTCACAATTTTCTCATTAACCAAACAATTTAATCATATCTGCATAAAGGGTTGGATCACAGGCTAATTTTTTTTATCAAATTTTTCCAATCTAAACGTTCTCAATTTTCCAATCTTTGATCTGGATACCACAGGGTTCATCCTAGGCCCTGTCATTTTTATGTACTTAAATGGTACCCTTAGATCCAAAAGTGATATGGAATACCATTAACAATGTAGACCATATATATTTTTTTAAGCACCTTGCAGAATCAGCGCTGGGTCGCATTGCCGAGGTCGAGGAAGGGGATCGGTGAGTGTGTGCCAGAGGTAGCGCGAATAAAAGGAGGTTGGTCAACCCTGATTTTGTTTTATTCATACATACCTTCTGTACGTTTTTCTACAGATGTGGTAAGGGTGGCTGGTTTGTGAGGGGTTGGGAGGGTTCCACAGGCCCACCATTTCACGGGTAACAAATACACGGGTTTGCAGTGCAGACACCACAGAACTGTTGAGTGGATGGTTTTGACATGATCATGATAATTGCCTTACCAAGGTTTTCCAGACTTAAGAACAAAATGAGAACTCATCCTGATGCACGGAGAAGGAACACAAACACAGAAACACACTTGTAGGAACTATAATGGCAGTTGTAGGAGTGACAGTGTAAACACTGATAAAACGATAAAAGACTGCAAATAAGATTGGAGTGTGCAGAGGGAGGGAAGGGAAGGGGTAAAAGTGGGATGTTAAGACGGGGAGAACAGATGGAGGAAGAGCACAATTGCGCCCATGACTTTTTCATAGAGTTACTCCTTCATGTTTTTTGGATGCACTCCTTGCAATTTCATAGTGGGTACCACAGCGTCAAACTGAGGTAGTCGTCTCTTTAGATCTAAATTGATTCTAGAACACAGACAGCCAGGTTTCCGAGCAGTTGTGTTGAGTGAAAATAGGGCAAGGGAGGGTGTGCGCGAATAAGAACTTAGAAGAAGAGAAAGATGTCCAATTGTTAGAGGGAGATAAGGCAACTGGTTATACAGTTCAAGTTTTCCGAGACCACTAATTGAGTGAGGGAGCTAGATTCTGAGATCGGTGGTTTCGCCTTATCACTTCGTGAAAACTGGGTCGAAATCTAATCATGGTCTAGGAACAGTTGGTGGATGTTGAGGTAGGGCAGTGCCGATACAAAAGGACCGAGCGGGTGCCTTGGTAGTTATCTTACATTGTCAGTTGGACTGGCAGTAAAGTAGAATAGTGTTCCCTCTCATTTAGGAGAACAAATTCTGTCGCTTGTTTACAAACCTTTTTTTAAAAAGTGGTGATCAATCCCTTTTTATTAGAATGAGTCACATGCAACTCCCAGTGAAAAAGAATAACCGAACTAAAAACCTTCCCACCTCCACGACTGTAGAGAAGAGGCTCCTACCGAGTCTGTTAACAGGAGAAGAAATACCAGGAGTCATAAGGAGAATGGGATGAGGATTCAGGGGGAGGGACTGAAATGCGGTGACTGAGGACTAGCAGAAGAGGAGAGGGGAACGGGGGGCCGAGAGTCGAGGGGGGGCAGAGTTTCAGAATTACACATAACCAGGAAGAGCAGGGTACCGTTATGGTCAACAGTGCTGTACGGGCAGTCCACAACGGTTCTCGTAAACTGTAGCTGCCTGGAGACTGGACATGCATGACATGGGGTATGGGTTGTGTGTCTGCAGAGAAGGGATGGGGATGAGGGGGATGGAAAGGTAGAGGTTAGCGTGCAAAATGTTAAGGAAGGAGGGCGCGTCGTTGTAGGGCGACTGGGGGAAGGAACGGGACTCGGAGTCAAAGGATGGAGGAGGGAGGGCCAGGGTAGAGAGACACGAGGGAGGCGGCGCCGCGAGGGCAATGTGGGGAGCGCGAGAAGGGAGACAGCCGAGGGGGGTGGAAGGGGGGTGAGGGGGGCGTTCGGGGGAGTGCAGGCGAGAGGAGAGTGCGCGAGTGGAAAAGACCGGAGAGGGGGGCGCTCATTGCGCGATAGCGGCGGGGGCGAGGGAAAGGGAGACAGGGAACGAGAAGGGCGGCGTGGACTGGGAAGGAGGGGGAGGAGGGAGGGGGGGGCGAGAAGACACAGGGGGGAGGGGAAAGGGAGGGGGGGGGGGGGAGAGAGGCGCGCGGGGGTGCGGCAGGGTCGGGACGGGGCGTGGGTGAGGGGGCGGTGAGCGGCGGGGGCGCGCGCGCGGAGCGGAGGAGCGAGGAGAGCGACCGAGAAGAGCGCGGAGGCAGGGGGGGAGGAAGAGCGCGGGAGCGAGAGAGGACGAACGAGGGGTGGAGCGCGCAGCAGGACGAGTCACGGGAGAGGGAGCACACGACTGGGAGAGGGGACTGGGGGTGCGAAGAGGGAGGGGGGGAGGAGGAGGGGGGGGGGGAGGGGGGTGAGGGGTCGGTGGAGTGGGGTATAAAAAGTATCATAAGGAGGAAAGATAGCGGATAAAAACCAGAGACGAGAAAGGGGCTTGCGTGTCGTGACAGGGTAGGGCAGGAAGCGTGGAGATTGAGGAAGGGGGGGAGGGAGGGGATGTGTATTGAGAGACTGGACGGGAGGGACAGGTCGGAAGATTGAG
>NW_023340115.1:936-2798 GCF_004916995.1 Morone saxatilis | reverse complement strand
ACCATCTGGCACAGTCAGGTTACTCTGCGTTGGCACCCCTGCTGCGTCAATGGAATAGACCCTTTGGGTCTTTGGAAGTCAAGTGTTTGCAGTGTTTCTGGCTCTCTCTTTGGAAAATCTGCTGTGAAACATAAACATGTTGAAGTGTTTGAGATAGAGCTTTAGGTCAAACACAAACACATTTACCAAGAAAATGAGAAACATCAAATAACCATAGTTTATTTAATTCTGTGTCAGAATATAGACAGTTTACAAAGCACATAAATGATTAGTAGTGCAATGAGGCCGATCCAGAATAATTCTCTCTGCACTTTTACTAACCTAATTAGGTATACATATATCTAAATCACTGCAGATTGGTTTTGAAATTATGATATCATTCTCAACTCTGATTCGAAGTGCATTATTTTCCGCTAACGAATGTGTATGAATGAGTTAGTTTTCTGTTTCGATGGGGCTTTCGCCAATCAACTGAGTGAAATGTGTGTGAAAGGGTGAAGTGCCATGTAGCATAAAAGTGCTTTGCAGTGGTCGGAAGACTAGGAAAAGGTGGCTATACATAGTACAGGTCCATTTACCATTTTACCATTTACCCACTTTATGGAGTAGTAAAGTAATATTTTCCCCAAGGTTGACTTGCAACAGGGTAGAGTGTTTTGCACCGAAATATGAAAAGATATGTTTTATTTTAGTCTTTGGAAAGTTGCCATGACATCCACTCTGTTTTGATGTGCAGTCCTGTTTTGACATCTACAGAGAGTTTTGAATTCCTTACACCAACTACTGTAATGCAAATGATGCCACTCTGATGTCAACTCTGCAACTGCCATACGTAACAAAATTATTCTGGTATATATATATTTATATGTGTTATATGAAAAAAGAGCTGTTATCCTGTATAACAATGTATTTTAGCAGACACAGAGCAACACTAGTGTTCATTTTGATTTTTGTTATTCTGGGGAATAAAAGTCACAAGTCCAGTTTTTAGTTATTTATTTTTTGCTGCTGGAAACAAGACTGGTGATAAGGGAGTTTGCTTTCTGTAAAACTAGGAAGGATACCTTTTACATAGAAAAAAAAAATTGTACAGCAAATCAATTGTTATTGTATTGTATTTTTGGTTGAGCTGAGGCCTGTAACAGTAGCTGGTATACCAACACTAGAAAAACTGAACCAAGAAGGAGCCAAATCATGTAAATATTTTCCATTAGTTTTATGTTCATGTCAGCCTTACATTTTCGGTTTTTACAGGTGCTTATATACCACGTAAAGTGTGCATAAGAACAGGGAATGGAAATGTCTCTCTCAGATTAGAGTGGAAACTATGAAAGAGTTTTGCCATCAGGACAGATGACCACAGAGGATGTTAGGAGCGCACTGTCAAATACTGGGTGTGTAATTTTCCTGTCCTGCTGCCAAATACCCACTAAAGCCTGCTCATTAATTTTACATTGTAAAACAGATAGAAAGAAAGATCAGAGATTCACAATGAACTGGCGTCCAGTGCAAACTTAGTGAGTACAGGATATTTGATTTGTGTTTGTGCAGTGATTTTCAAGCTTTAGCGTTCTACTGACGAGAGCAGAACAAAGTGAAATAATGCAAAAAGAGGACAACAGACAATAGATTTCTAATGAGGAAGCTTGCTTACATGACTGTGTACAGTAAGCGTTCATCCAGACTTCCTAAAGGGTTTTTTAAAAGTCCAGTGTGTAATCGTTGTGTTTACCTTAGAATGAGCCATTTTTATCTACAGAGGGAGTGGGTCCCCTTCAACACAGTCCACCATGTTGTCCCCAGACACCTCCGAAACTCATTATTATTACGATATTTACCCTAGATGGTATTACCTTGGCCTC
>NW_023340115.1:0-908 GCF_004916995.1 Morone saxatilis | reverse complement strand
GCCTCCAGCACCACCATCAGGAATATTATCTTTGATCAGGATATGTCCTTCAACTCCCACATAAAGCAAAACTCTAGGACTGCCTTTTTTCACTTACATAACATTGCAAGAATCCGACACATCCTGTCAGACAGATGCAGAAAAACTAATCCATGCATTTGTTACTTCTAGGCTGGATTACTGCAACTCTTTATTATCAGGTTGCCCTAATAAGTCCATTAAGACGCTCCAATTAATTCAAAACGCTGCAGCCACGAGTACTGAGCAGGAACTAGGAACAAGAAATTCCAATGGGCCCTATCTTGCGATCTGAAACGCAAGTGTCAAACCGCAAAAAACGCAGTAGCTTTGTGGGCGGATCTCGGGCACTGTTGCTATTATAGCCAGTGGGTTAAATGACTCTTGCGCCCGGCGCACAATCTAAAATGAGTTGGTCTGAAGTAAGCTACATTAGTCATAGGTGTGGTTTGGCGTCAACGTGTGCAATAAACCAATCAGAGGTCATCTCACATTCCCCCTTTAAAAGCAGGCGCGCGTTGTTCCATGGCAGATTGCTATTATAACGGTGGATTTGCAGGCCACGCCAGTAGTGAGTTCACAGCCGAGGAGTACCAACGTTCTCCCATCAGGGCCGTAAAAAGACCCAACACAGCCATACAATAAATCAAAACCAATGTAACGCCAGCTTCGCAGGAAGAAAGACCCTGGCCTGGGAGCCAGTGCGCATGGGCCGAGCAGTGTGCAAACAGCAAAATAGCACCAGGAACATTTGCGTCGATCACGCCTCCCTCTTTTCGCTGAACCTGCCCCGCCCGGGGCACCATATCATTCCCCTAATTTAAGGACGTGCGATCGGTGGAGGGGAAATTCCCAATGTGCGTCCAAATGCAAAATAAGGAATTATACAT
>NW_023340114.1:1852-3270 GCF_004916995.1 Morone saxatilis | reverse complement strand
GAGAGGAAGCGCGAGGGTACACTGGTGAGCACAGTCCAAAAGGCGACAAACCTGTACAGGAGAGTGTCCGCAGTCAATTACTGGAGCAGCCGTAAGGTCAACACCGGGAAGTATCTGAAACAATCCAACGCTAAGTGTCTGGCGTGCCTGGTCACGTTGATAAAAAGCAGCAAAGACAGACAAAGGGCCGGCGTTAAACTACGCTGTCCGTGCAACGTGAGGGTCTGCACGACCTGCTTTGATAATAACCCGGAATGGCACTTGACCGAGCCTCACTTCACAAAGTGTCCAACCGCACAGAGCTTCGTCTGTACGGTCTGCTCTTGCTTCCAAGGTGTGAAGGTAAAAGTGTGCTGTATTTGGATGTGCTCTGGATGTTCGAACGAGCGAACATTAGAACCTTGTTTCATGAATGCTTCGCACCTCAAGTGTGCACGTGCAAGTCTGAGGGGGGCAGAAACCCAATGTGCACCAGCTGTACTCCCGTGCTGACCGTAATGCAACTGCTTGCCAAACAACCGAGTCCGCTGGTCGCCTCTCTCGCTGAGAGCGCTATACCGGGCAGGGCTCTTGCTCGCAACGCGTATGATAGAACCCTGCTGATGACCATGCTCAACGACCAGGACTTGCCGTTGTGCGCCAACAGCCACTCGTGCAAGGGTACGCTGGTGATCTCTCAGACTGCTGTCAAAGCACTACCTTCTCTATTGTCACCGGAGGGTTACAAGGTCTTTAGCGCATGCAGGGCTACAAACGGAGAACCTCAGCATATCAACCTGTCTCGTTGTATCCTCTGTCTGCTGTTCAACCAGTCCGCCTCCGTGGCACAGATGCTCAGCTCTAACAGTCTACACCTGGAGCCTCATCCGAGCGGACCTGTCTATTACTTCAATGTGAAACTGTCCCCCGATGTCGGGGTGCCAGAAGTGTGCATAGACGGTTATCAAGGGTACCTTGTCAACTTTCAGGGTTCGGTGGGTAGTTACAAGCCCACGTTCTACTACAATTGGAGAGACATGCTTAAAATGTTACACAGAGACAGCACTGGGAAAATAACCCTCTCTCACACACCATCCAGCGTTCTGTAAGGCTCACAGAGGACGCGCCATCACCGGCCTCTCGGATGGGGGAAACGAGTAGCCCATTGAATAGAGCCGCAACGAAATACTTCAACTGCCTAGTATGCTATATGACCGGTGACTTATATATCCATCCCCTCTATCCACATGCTGTGTTACAAGGGCTTTTCAATTACCCAACCGGTGGCTATAACCTCGCGATTGATAGCCCTGAGCACAAGTCCAATTCCAAGTAACCTCAAGGGCTTTTGTGATCACCCAACCGGTGGCTATAACCTCGCGATTGATAGCCGTGAGCACAACTCCAATTCCAATTAACCTCAAGGGCTTTTGTGATTA
>NW_023340114.1:0-1745 GCF_004916995.1 Morone saxatilis | reverse complement strand
CCGTGAGCACAACTCCAATTCCAATTAACCTCAAGGGCTTTTGTGATTACCCAACCGGTGGCTATAACCTCGCGATTGATAGCCGTGAGCACAAGTCCAATTCCAAGTAACCTCAAGGGCTTTTGTGATTACCCAACCGTGGCTATAACCTCATGATTGATAGCCCTGAGCACAACAGGCCACCACGTATTTCACCATAACAGAGTGGTAGTCAGTCTGTCTATATAAGCAGATACCTGCAATAGTGACCATTCTAAGGAGTACGCACAATACGTAACCTGACCCTGTGCACAAAGGCTCATCGATGGCTAGTCTACTGAAGAAAAAGCGACACCAATACATCTATGCTTCTGAGTGTAACAGAGACCTCATCAACTATGTTACAGATGTCCTTTTGGTCCATAATGTAATAAGCGAAGAAGAATCGCAGACTATCCTGACTAAGACAACGACGCATGAAATGACTCGAACCTTGATCGATTGTGTTTGGAGAAAGGGCGATGTTGCAAGTAACAACCTCATGAACGCCTGGGATGTGTATTTACAACAGCCACGTCTGACGCCTATCGATATAAACCATGTATTGAGTGACTTACTAGATCCTGAACTTGACATGTTCAAGTTCCACATGCGGTACACACAGATCAACGGTGTGCAACCCACTCTGACCAATCTGCATGATATGGCTAGACATACCCTGGCCATTGCTATCCACGAACACTACAAGCACGATAGCGCAGTGGCTATGATCACGCTATTGAAAGCCATACATCGCAATGACCTGGTCAAAGAAGTGAAGAAGAAGATGGAGGGTTGTACCCATGTACAACCACCACAATCGAGAAGCGCTGTCTCTGCCAGCTCAGATGACACAGACACCGTGGGGGATGTGATCCGTCAACTGAACAACAACGACCTGAGACGTTTCATAATGACTTTGGGCTCTCACGTCATCTCACAGGACGACTACCCTACAATTGTGTACAACACACTGTCTACCATTAAGAGATGCGAGTTAGCCCAAATGCTGAGATGCAGAGTTGGGCACTGTATGTAACTATTGGACAGTCCTGTACAAGCCTTGTGTTTTCTGCATGTGTCTAATAGACTTATTACATTGTACCTTACATTGCGTTGTACAGACACCGATGGGTACTGATGTTGTGGGCAATAAAGTGTGTTCTATCATTTATGCATGTGTTTTGACAACCCACCTATGTGCATTAGCCACCCCTAGTGGCTGAACACAATGACTGTTGCATATACACAAGCACACCTTTAATGTACATTAATCAATAAATATACACAATAAATACTCCTGTGGTTCATGTCGTGGTATAATTTCGCTTCTGGTCTGTGTTTCTTTGACACCTGCCACGTGTATAATAACAAAAGTATATGTAGATAAGTAGTGGGGGCGGCCGGGGGTCATGTACTCCCTTGGGCGACTAAATGTAAATTACTGTGACACGCAATGCGATACATGTAACGACTCCGGTGGCTGAGTAGGGCTCCAGGTAATTGCCAATATATTTGTAATGGTGTATCGTACCAGACCATGGTACGTAATAGCATGGAGACATATTCAAATCACTGAGCATGGGCCCATGATACCTACACATACACAGTTCCATCATCGGATTATCTGTAATTTTACCAGCAGGGCATTCTGCGATCGGAGGATCCCTCCGTCGTCGGACTATCTACGTACCGTGCCGTAGTCATAGCCGTCGGACGATCTACGT
>NW_023340113.1:0-5732 GCF_004916995.1 Morone saxatilis | reverse complement strand
CGCCCCCACTGGCCAGGGGCTTGAATTGATTCAGAGGATTTAATTAACCGATATTGAATTGGGATTGATGAATCGATATTTGTACCCCCCCCCCACCAGGGAGCGTACATACATACATCATACTACAAAGAACAAACACACATTTAACAGAAATATTGAACTGAAGTCATCTTTTCATTTTGTCCGTAATGTTTCTTGAGAGAATGATTCTTCTTTCAGTTGAACATAAATACACACAGATATATCAGTATATATGCTGCTGCATTCACTAACTGTTGTTTGTCGTCCTCAGGAGGAGTATTATGGGAAGGAGCTCATCCTGGCTGACAGAGACCTCGTTGAACAGGGGGCTGATGAGATCCTGAAGGATGCTGATGTGACCGATGTGGCGTTCCTGGTGGTGGGCGACCCGTTCGGGTGAGTCACGTTGTCCACGTATCAGGACTGGATATTGATCCCACAGCTGTGGCACACAGAGCTCCTCTCAGAGCAGAACCACCAGATTCCAGCGGGCGGTAATGACAGAGCGCGAGCAGCCGCCGCTCTCAGAAACTGAAACTCTGTTGACTTTTGTTCATGTGAATGTTGCTTTTACAGTTTACATGAAAAGAGAAGCTGGTTCTTTTTTTGTGCCACTAAACACTAAAAACGGTGAATCTGTTTTTCATCCCGCTTTGGTTTAACCTCGTCTGTGACCTCAGCATCTGCACGCCGCTCTGTCATTCAGTCACAGGGTTTCCACAGACTGCTCTTCATCGCCACTCGCCCTACATTCAGCTCAAATGTTTCTATTCTGTGTCTTCCTGCAGAGCCACCACCCACAGTGACCTGGTCCTGAGAGCAGTGAATTCTGGGATACCGTACAGAGTCATCCACAACGCCTCCATCATGAACGCAGTGGGCTGCTGCGGTCTGCAGGTAGGTCACACCTGTTCAATGTGCACTATGTTTATAATCCATCTGTGCTGACTCCAAAGCCACCAGACTCCTTTAATAAAAACAGTGATTTAAGCTCAGTGAACACAGGAAGTTTCTGGTCTCCGGCTGCCTCCATCTGCAGCGACTAATGTTAGTTCTGATCCGAACAAACGTGTTCAAACACCAAAGTCACACAATGACACAAAGAGACGGACTGACGGAGGCAGCGGTACAGCAACAGCTCTGTGCTCTGTCAGCTAAAATGACTGCTTTTATAAATGGAGTCTGGTGGATTTGAAGAGAGTTGTACAATGTCTGATGATGGAAAAGTGTGTGATCCAGGGACCACGAGAGAAGGACTGATTGTACGGTGGCCCAGAGGGACCAGTGAACGGCAGAAGACAACACAACAGATGTTCACAGTTGTTATATTTATTAATATTAGGTCAGACTAATGTTAGACTGTTGGTCTAATAACAGTGTAATTTACTATTGTTTTTTTCACAATAATTCAGTAAAATACAAACAGAGACAACAGTAGTTACAGTGCAGGAGGGGAAGGAAGCCCTGAAGGCTCATTCAGAGCAGCTCTACCAAAATAAAACCATAAACATTTATTTTATTATTCAAGGTAAAGAAAACACAAACAATCTGTATGTAAACACAAACAATCTGTATGTAAACACAAACAGTATCTATAGTAGATAGAACCGATGGAGGCAGCGGGCTGAAGGTGAGGAGGATGAAGATGAAGATGAAGATGAAGAGTGGGTAAACGCTCATTGTCTCGACCCATCTGCTCACACTGAGTGTGACCTCATCAATAACTGACCTGTCACAGCAGCCAATCAGAGAGCAGGACCCAGCTGTCCACACACACACACATTAGCATTAATGCTAACGGAGCGGCCTCCACTGGGAGGTCGTTAATATGCTAATGAGGGGCGGAGTATGTAAATGAGCTCGCTGTTCCCTCCACTGGGAGTCAATCCCATCAGCCCCTGCTGTCTGCAGGGCCCCGCCCACTCCTCACATGACCCTCCACGCTTGTTCTGACCGTAACCACAGTCTTTATCTCGGGGCCACTGCTGGTACCGTCCTCTCACAGGAGCCCGATGTGATTACACCAGTAATCCATTACATCAGATCAGTAATGGATTACTGATCAGAAAGAAGATGCAAACAGCTGTTTTTATACATTTAATATCAGCAGAAACACATCTTCATCCTCATCTTCATCCTCAAATAGAATTTATTATTTTATTTATTATTTAGTATTGTCTGTGATAGTGTGTGTGTGTGTGTCTGTGTGTGTGTGTCTGTGTGTTGTGTTCTGTGTGTACCGTTTTATGATGTGTGTGGTGTGTCAGCTGTATAAATCATTTCGGGAGAGCGGATGTCGTATGGTGTTTGGACTGACACGTGGAGACGGAGAGCTTCTACGACAAAAGCTGTAACAAAGCAGAACAGCTGGACTGCACCACACTCTGTCTCTGGGTGAAGACACAGCACACACAGCAACACAACCACAACAAACACAGGTGATAAGTAAAATCAACCAAACCGGTTCTCCTGTCTTAGAGATGAAATGTTATGGAAAAATAACAGAGAGTTGGTTATTAATAAAGTGGACTGGTTGTATTAAAGTGGACTGGTCAGTGTCTGCGTGGTTGGGCGTTCGCTTGGTTATTTCCCTGCAGTGCCTACACCAGAGTGTTAACTGTTTATCAGAGCAACCAGCACATCATCAATCAATCAGCCCCTCAGCAGTAAATCTCACCCAAGTAGACGATACCCCACCCACCAATTAGAAAAGCAACAGTCCTGTGGGAGCTGGAACATATGTGGCTGGTGACTCATGTTAGTCTAATTAGAGTTGTGTGTGTGTGTGTGTGTCCTCAGGCTGGTTGTTAATATTCATTACATGAAATAAAACGCACAAGACAACTCATCCCATCATCCGTCTCCTCATCAAACAGAAACTCACTAATTTGGTACACTCTGTATTATTATGATTTAATATGAGCTCTTGTATAATATAGTAAGCTTTATTATGACACTATCTGTTATATAGCATTTATATGCACCTCTGTATTTAATACCTTTATAGATCCATACCTTAGTAAGCCTTTATATTAGACGTCACTTGTAATCTGGGTGTCATACTGATTAACTATGATCGGTCCAAATCAGTAGACATTTTAGTTATTTCAACATAATTTGATTCTATATTAATATATTTTGCCTAATGAAACGACACAAGTGAGCGTAAACGAGCAAGATTTAGGATTTAAGTTCGCTTATTAAGTGATCAGCTAATAGTTTTTCACAGATCTATGATTCATAGAATGGAATCATATAATGACAATAAATGGAGCATTAGTTCCATCCAGTTATTGACAAGTTACTTGTTAGTCTGTATAAACCTTTATGCACTGCAACTGTTCATCTGTGTGTTCAAATAAAGTTTTGAACTGAATGTTTTTTCTCATGTTTTATAATTGACCTTAGACATTAAAGTCAAAGAGCCAGAGCGTAGAGAAACATCCACGAGGTAAGATTCCCAGAACCACGTCCTGATCAGATCAGATCGCTCCTCTGGGTTTATCTGCAGCTCTTAGCTGATGATGTCATACTGATGTCATCGCAGCTTGTTATGTTCTGAGGTTGGGTGAACGCATCAGTAGTGGCGTGGCGGTGTCGGGCAAGAGCAATCGCAGCTCACAGAAACAGATTCATGATTTTCTGAAACCAAAGACTCAGCTGACAGGGTTCGGGTAACAGCCCCATATTGATCAGATACGCTGTATCTGTATGGATATATTGATCGGTATACACTGTATCTTTATGGATGATATTGATCAGTAATCACTGTATCTTTATGGAGTGATATTTGTCCCTGTATTGACGTCAGACTGTGGACAATATGACGGCCTTTAGCTCGTGTTTCTAGAGTTAGGTGTTGTTACGAACACGTTAGGAGATATGTTAAAATGTGATATTTCTTAAGAGGGAGTTTGGTGCAGGGAGCTTTTAGTTGGATTTTAAAATAAACTAATATGGATCCAATTTTGGTGAACCAGAAAGGCAAAAATCCTTAGTTCTGATTGGCTGACAGCGCTCTCAGAAACCTCGGACTTCCTGAAGTGTGGCGAGTGTTAAGACCTCCAGACGTTATTTCAGTGTAAAAGAATCAGAACAAACTGTTTTGTATATCTATGTGTAGCAGTGATATGTACAGTCTACATATATATAAATGAGACAATATTTCTAGAGGTGAAGAGATCTACGAGCGTCCTCAGATTCAATGAGCTGGGTCAGTAGTCCGGAAGCTGCAGATCAGTACTGATTACAGATCAATCCAGTTAAGGGTAGAGGAGGGGAGCGAGGGGGCGGAGCTAGGTGGAGGTAACAGCTCACAGGCTTTTCATCTGATTATACTTCTTCCATGTTCTTCCATCATCCAGTCACTACTATTTAAGTGTAGTTGTTTGCACTGTTGTGTGCTGTGCACCTGTCTGTCTGTCCAAATGAAACTGATATTGAAATGATACTAGGAGTACCACGATATCTTGATTTGATCAGTAGGATTAAGACAAAAATTTAAGTCGAATGATTATTGTAAATAGATTCTGATATTTTAAGAATTTAATCACTAATATCTATATTGCACTTTCTGGAACATTAAAATGATCTAGGACGTTAGGCCATAGGAATATGGCATAACGGGCTTCAAGGGTCTGGTTTTGAGCAGTATAAAATCGCTTAAACTCGTTTTTCTGTCCGTTAATCAGCTGGTTAACGTCTGTTTTAGCATGCATAACAATATAAATTAAGAAGCTCTTTCTCCAAACAGGCATTCTTTGTCCCTCCCAAGGTATGACAGAGGACACGGTGTGTGTGGTTATAGGCCGTGGCCCGGGGCTTTGGCGGGCCGACGCCAGGCCATCCGCCAGCGTTGACGTACATTGCGTTCAGATGGTGTGCCGTGTGACCTCCCGGCGGTCCGCCATCCATTGTGCTGGTCGTACACCTAGGTCGATACTTCCACCCGGCTGTGAGGGTGGACTATGTTGCCGAAGTTGAAGGTTCAGGGCAGATACCAAAACGGCACTGGAACACCTGGTGAGGTGGACAGGGCTACCACCTACTGCTCGTAACGGTCTCACAGTAGATTAGTCAAGCACAGTAACTGCAGGACTCAATAATCATCATTTGATAATACAAACAGTTGTGGTGTTGTTTGTTTGTTATATTGGTGTATGAATGTCACCTTCAAATAAAGAGACTCAATAATATACAGCACGAAACAGAATTCAATTTATTTACAGTTAGTGAAAAAAGAGCTGAAAACCCATATGAGATATCACATGGTTTTAAGGTCCAGCATGGTTATATTGGCAACGTTAAATAAACCAAAGTGACATTCCCTACACACGCCACACCATAACGTTGCCCAATCAAGCTGGGCAGCAGTCTGTGGTCCAAGCGTGATTCAGCAGCGGAGGATAGGGGGGTGGTGGGGCAGGAACGGGCTCAGATTGTCTCTGATTGCCATGGATGAAGCGCACTTACGCCTAAGAAAGACTTTGCTTCCTAAGTCTACATAAGTGCGCCCGGAGAAGGGGGGGGTCCCGCTGCCGCAGACCAGGTAGGGTTAAAAAAATTAAGGGAGGAGGGAGGGGAGAGAGGTGCAGTTTAGAGTTCATTCCAAGAGATGTGTGTGAAATAAAGCATCATGGAGATCATGGTATCCCAAGTTCTTGACTCTCCCCCCCCCTTTAGTCTGACCGTTCAGTGGACTGGGGGGGGTA
>NW_023340112.1:0-3627 GCF_004916995.1 Morone saxatilis | reverse complement strand
AATTTGCCTGTTCGTTGTTCTTATTGCTCTGTCAGTTGTTCACCATTGCCTGTTCGCGTGTGGTCTGGGCGTTTATTGCTCGTCCAGTGTCACATTGCTGTTCGGTGTCTGGGCTTATCGCTCTGTTCCAGCTTGTTTCACATTGCTGTTCGGTTTTGTCTGGGGTTATTGCTCTGTCCAGTCTGTCACATTGCCTGTCTCGGTTGCGTTCTGGTGTTATTGCTTCTGTTCCAGCTGTCACATTGCTGTGCTCGGTTGGATCTGGGGTTGAGTCTAGCTCTGTCCAGTTGTCACATTGCTGTCGCGTTGGCTCTGGGTTATCCGCTCTCTCCAGTTGCTCACATTGCTGTTCGGTTGTCTGGTGTTGCTGTTCCTTTCATGCCTCTTTTTAGATGAAATGCATCCCATCTTGACTGAATGCAATATGCCTCAAACCCACTCAAACTTCTGCTATTTATTTCCATGAAGTCATGTGACTCTTAGTGGCTGAATATGTGACGAAAGACATAACCTAGGAAAAATTATTTATGTCGGTGTCTGTTAGGTAAAGTTTCAGTTTCTTATGTGTATAAACACTGAAGAGCACTCAGGCTGTAGTCCTCACTGTGGTTTTGCTGCAAAATGGTAATCCAAGTCAAAGTAACTGAACCCAGAGGAGAACAAAAGATCATCCAATTGTGTGACAGTGAAGAGGAGCTGAGTAAGATCACTGTACGGCAATTTAAGAAGACAATTACAGAACAACTGCAGATAGGTATGTATACTTTATGTACAACGTCTAACTACGTTCAACTAGGTCTAAGTTCATATTGGACGATTTTGAAGTGCAATAAAGACAATGAATAGGGAATTGTGCAGTTTCATAAGAAAAGCATGCTAAGTAACCTGCACTTTATATTTACATTCTGGACATTTACGTCAAGTGTTAAGCATATTAATCAAAGAATTTGTTTCGAAGAGCTGATGTTGTAGAATTAAACAATAAAAGCATAGTCATCCATCCCTATATCTGTAGTCCATCTTTAAACTGAAATTGTATAAAATCAGTCAGTCTCAGGGTAGCAGCTCTGTTTTAATGGCATTTGTTTAATTAGGACATAAACATTAGTTGTTTAGTCATACGCCATAAACGATTGCACTTACTGATTTAAGCAGCACAGATTTTTAATCATTTGTCAGTTATTCCCAAAAGATAATTAACTTGCGCGTACGTATGTCACTTTTTTGGAGATTAGGGGCTCTATAAACATGGCCAAGACATCAAAAAAAAGATTCCACCACAAAAGCAAAAACTAATTTGCAGATAAAGTTTGTAGGCTACAAGTCCGAAATTAAGAAAAGTTTAAATAAATAAACAAATTCATGTAACACTCCATAATGCTTGTTAGGTGTGGATTTGCTCACTCATAATGGGAATAAATAGCAGGGTGAACGTGGATAGCTGTTTTAGGCAGTTCTGGTATTCACACATCTTCATACTCACCGTTTCAAATGTGACTGAACTGAACAATGAAACACTTTAAGAACTTTAAAAACCTTACCTTATTTACTTCTGCTTTAAGATGGCGACTTGCGGATTGTCTTCAGAACCGAGACCCTAGAGGAAGAGACCACCCTGGCATCCTGTGGGATCCGGCACATGTCTACAGTTCATACACTGCTGAAACTGCCCGGAGGCATCTGATGAAGAAAATCCCCACAGGCTCAATGAAACCAGTGACACTGTCAAAACAATTCACTTCCAAACTCATAGAGGAATAAAGACATGTGTCCAAAACTCAGTCTACTGTGTGTTGTTATTACGACATCGTAAACAACCACCAATGCAAAAGTGCGATGAAGTTAGTTTTAAGTTGGATATTCAACAGATATTCACTCCGGATCCAACAACGTCTTTGGTTTCACACAGTTTTGACAGAGGACGGCTAGATTACGTCCGCACGCTCGCTCTTTACTATAGGGGTTTCATTTAGGGATCATCGATAAATTACTACAGCAATCTGAAGTTTCTTTTTTAATAGCTTCCATGCCGTGACCCAGTGACTCCAAATCAAATCACTAAAAATTATATGGAAACATCTTGATTTTCTATTCCATAAGTTCCATGTCATGTGACCCAGGGACTCCAAATCGATACTCAATCATATTACTACACTACAACACACCTCTTTTTATAGGACTTTACTGTGCCTTGTATGAAGAGGAAAAAAACCTTACAGGAAAAGCATTATTATTAAATAAGACATGACTCAGGGACTGCTTCATCACGCAGGCCACATATTTATATTATACTATTATTCTCAATGTATTTTTTGTGCTGATTAAACAGTTTGCAGCAAAAATACTACTGTTAAACAACACAAAATGTGAACAATGAAAGGCAGGGCCCTACAACAATTCAGGTTTATAGAATTCCTGAAGAGCAGTATTAGTGATAATCATAAAAGAAGGAGGTGGAAAACATTTTAGAAAAACAGAGCACATGGAAGAAGAATTTGTTTTTGCATCTCAAAAAGGGGCCCTTCAAAAAAGGGTTATTATTCATTTTTAGTGTTCTAGTTTTACTACAATGCAGAACTAAGTGGAATCGACTAGCGCTATTTACGGTTAATTTATTATTTTGTTGGAAAAAAACAGCAACAAATGCTGCACTAAGTGAAAATGTGATGACATGAAACAATGTTAGTTTGTTTATGTTACTTTATTTTTTATTTTTATTTACTTTATTTTGTTAAAAAAAAATAAAGTTAAGTAACAGCTAGGATGCAGAGATTTTCTCTTAAGCATTGCAGAGCAATATAATTATCCAGCATATACACCAGACAGATTTTAATTTTAATATACTTGCAGTGTGAACTGTGCACCTGGTGTCTAGGAAAATACAGTTATCCATAGATGTCTGCTAAAGAAAGCTGCTGTGTGCTGATTATTTTGCTGGCTATACCTGTAACAAAATGTTTTGTTTTGCATGGTGAGATTCCCATACCAAGAAAGGCACCAAAAACTTTTGTAAACTGGTCACATGACATAAAATATATTGAAAATAAAATAGAAGAGGCAGTAAAATCCAATAAATAGACATGTGTCCTTGTTGTCCAGTGTAATAACACAGTTCAGCAGTGATTTGGTGTACGTAGGTCACATGAAATGAAAGCTATTAAAAAAAATTAAATTACTCAAACAAAATTTTAAACTGACAGCACCTAAATTGAACTGAGCTAAACATTTGTTTCTCTTCTTTTTAACAGTTGTCTTTGTTGGGGGTATTTGGTCATTTCAGTCTGACTCAGAGTTAGTGATCAGTAGACAAAGGCTGTGGTGCAATGTGGGGTTGCTCAGGTAGTGTGGGTGGGTCCTGCCCCTGTGAGTCCTCTTCTGTCACTGTTGAGCCCCAAGAAGATGCTACCGAGCTATGTCATGGACCTCACCAAGACTCTTTTCCAGGTCATGCACATACTCCGCAGGTTCCTTTTAACCATGTTTCCATTCTGTCGCCGCTATTTAGATGTCCTGTGGCCAGGCCCGGTCCTAACCAATTTGGCACCCTAGGAAAGATTTTAGGTGGCTCCCCCCTCGCATCGCAGTAAATTCCTCTTATTTTTAGAGAAACAAGTTGCTCAATCAAAA
>NW_023340111.1:0-2512 GCF_004916995.1 Morone saxatilis | reverse complement strand
CGCTGCCTGCAGGTTGGTCTTGGTTCTGGCTGAATAGGGACATTTCACCTCAATGATGAAGTCATCGGCCACCATCCCATCTGGAGAGCCACCGAGCAGGCCGCTGTCAGAAAGGAACACTCCCCTCTCCTGGATGGTCACACCAGTGCGCTCCATGTATTCCTGCTTTGCCTTTGGCTCATGGAGGATTCCCCAATCACAAGCCTGGGGGCAGGGAAGGAAAAAGGTGTAATCTTGAAGACTATCCCTGCATTCCGTATCGCATACGTCCATACTAAACAACACAAAAGTGGTGGCTTTGCATACTACAAAATTTGACTGGATGTAGTATGCATTCCTATACTCTAGGCATAACACTGACATAGTAGTATTATTAATTATTTATATATTCATGTTTTTATTTAGTCTTTTCAAATACATACAATTATATGAATAGTATGGAAGTATGCTTCAATTAAAATCACTTAGTGCCCACCACTTACATGAGATCCTTGTTTGAGGTTGTATTGGCCAAGCAGGGTTTTGAATAAGGAAGGTGGGTAAGAGTTCCGCTTCACTGCTGCCAACACCAAACCGAAGTTGCTGGCTGTGACTCTTTTCTAGCGATATGCCGTCCTGTTAAAAGAAAACCATAACAGTTAACTTCATGCCACTTGCAACACAGGTGCATTTTGTCCATGCAGCACACAGGGATGTTTCCAGCACTAATGGAGAGAAAGCTAGTCAATACTGTACACCTGAAATCAATAGAGACTATCTTTGTATGTATCATTACCATAAGGCATTCTTAGTTTGCCCAACTGTGGCTCTCTCAATGGCTTCTTTCTCTTAACGCACATACAGAGCTTTGTCCTCTGCATTGCCATAACCTGGGCTGGTCACTACCCCATCAAAGGTCTTGATAGGGACCGTCTAAATTTGAAGTAAAACAGACGAATATCTTGAAATTAGACAGAAAATGTTGGTCAATGATGTTCAGTAAGACATGGACCACATATGTTGTTTGGCAACACAGTACAAACAAAATACATTCAAAGTGTGAACAGTCTGATGTCTGAGTTGCAATGGTTTATATCTATGGGTATGTCATCAGTGGAAAATGGAGTGTGGTGGGATAACTCAATCAAACTTAGCTAATTTGTAACTGATTTAATGTAGTGTACTTGTCATGTTTCTGATATAGCAGGACGTGACAAATCAAAAATACAAAGGACAGAAGTCAAACCTGAGGTGTTTCTGGTGCCAAAATCCAACCCAGACCTGTAAAACAGCCCAGCTGTGCCAAGGAGTTCAGTGTCCATTCTCTGTCCTCCTGGGTGACAGGTTGTTTAATTCCAGCTGAAATAATAGCATAAAAGGGTTAATAAAATAGATTATACCATCTCCTTGAAACCATCTCCTATTTCACATAACTGCTGTCAGTAGCATCACCATTCATTTATAACAATAAAGCCAGACAGGGCTTAGCTTTTAGTATTCAAAGAAAACTTAGGTTAGGATCATGATTTTTCTGTAATAATAAAACTGCAATCATGATTGATAACTCTGAATTAATTTATGTACTGACCTTGAGATGTGAAAGGTGCAATCACAGACACCCTCTTCGCTGTGACCTCATCTGTTTTGGGTGCTGGGGCCCTCTTCCACACACACTCGACATCCGTGCGGGTTAGGTTCTTTTCAGCCCAAATCAGCAGGGCTGCTACATGGTGACACTTGGCCCTCCCGATAGCACAAGAGCAGGTACTTGCCTTCACCTCCTGTCCATCAACGTGTACCTGAGTGAAAACAACTTAGCTAGCTAACCCTCATCAAACCCTAAGACAGCTAAAGGACAATCAGCAACGCATAGCCTGTGTTTACAATAGCTAGCTAGCGCTAGCTCGCTAGCTTCCAACCCTAGATTCTCTAACCTGTCTAGCTATGTTTCTAAGACATTCCCAGTGTGTTGTAACATTATTTACATGAACAAAACGTGTAAAGTTGTATGTTACGCTGTTAGGCTGAAAACAACTAAGCAAGCTAACCCTCGCCAAACCCCAACATGGCTAAAAGACAGTCAGCAACGCCCCGTGTTTACATTAGCTAGCTAGCCAACACCCTTACTTTCTCACCTCAACATCGTAGCTTTTTTTTTTCATTGATGCCTGGACTTTCCCTGTTAGACTTTCACCTGACATTGAACTAACTGTTATTACCCTATTTGAATTATAGGAGTTAAGACCCTTTTGAACAGACTTTGGGATGTCAGTAAAGTAGGCTGTCACTGTATAAAAGGTGACCGGTTCCTGTGCTGTAGCCATTGTTGTTTACGTGACCTAAAAATGCTAATGGACACGGAAGTGATTTCTAACGATTTGTCACACTAGCCATCCCAATAGCAGCATAAGGGATGGTTCAGGACTCATCTGAGCCAGCCCTAACTATAAGCTTTATATATATTTTTATTTTTTATCAAAGAGGAACGTCTTAAGCCTACTCTTCAATATGGAGAGGGTGTCTGCCTCCCGAA
>NW_023340110.1:0-2062 GCF_004916995.1 Morone saxatilis | reverse complement strand
GTTTTATTTTGAAAATTGAGCAGACACAATCATCCTAACATAAAATCATATGAATTAAAGAATTAACATAAATCCTTAATTCTCCGACAGCATCAGACTCATTTTCAAACAGACGCTGGTGTCACGCACACGCCCGCTGCGTGAACTGCGTCCTACTGGATGCTAACAGTAACTATGACAACCAGTGCCTTAGTTAGTAGTTATATAGTTCGCTGTGTGAACTATTGAACAGTGATCACCAGGACAGAAACAGAGAGCATCAGACTGATCCCATCACCAACTTCACTTTCATCTGAGCTAGGCTATCACGTTCTGGCTAATGTGGCTAATGCTAGCTACCAATACAATATTACAACTGATTATTGTTATTTGAAGCTTTTTGGATTCAGTGAGTCTGCAGGTTTTATTTTGAAAATTGAGCAGATTCTCTGTGACTTCCTGTCAGTGTTCCATCAGAGCCGAGCATCGTCACCACGGAGATGGTCTCACCACAGAGAGCTTTATTTGTGATGACGATACAAGTTTTCAACATATTGAGCTCCTCTTCATCCTCTTCATCAAATATTCAACATGCTGTGTGTGTGTGTGTGTGTGTGTGTGTGAGGAGCAGCACTGAGGTAATGCACTCAACCGGCCCACTAATGCTGAACCCAACCAGACCAACCGCACTCTGTAGTCCTCCGCCAACAACCCACTCATATATTTCATTCATTATTGATCCTGCAGGAGGTCCGACCCGCTGATTAAAAACACTGAAACAAGCAGTTCCACCTTAAAATGACTGCTTCATCTCTTTTCACTTCACTTATGCACATTGCTTAACACAAACAAGAAAAACACAAACAATAATAACACAATATTAACACAAACAATAATAACACAAACAGTAAAAACACAAACAGTAATAACACAAAAAATAATAACACAAACAACAATAACACAAACAATAATAACACAAACAACAATAACACAAACAGTAATAACACAATAAACATTAAATGACTGATGGGAGAGAGAGAGGAGGAGGGGGAGGGCTCAGAGGAGAGGAGTTATTATATTAGAGGGGGGAGGACGGAAAGACATTAGACGATATTAGAAACTGAAAGAAGACAGGAGAAGAGGAAGAGGAAGAGGAAATGTTTCCTATATTTGCTGCCTGTCTTAATAACGCCGAGGTAATAATCAATAATAAAAACAACTAGACCTACAATCAGGACGTAACCGAGCGCAAAGATTTGCACCAGTGCATCATGGGAAACCAACACATAGATGAGATCACTTCCTGTTTGGACTAAAACCTGCAGCAGGTCCACGAGGGTCGACAGATTCTGGTCGACTGGAGCAGATATCGCACTCTGCCTCAGTGGGTCCACGGTTTCAACCTCTGTAGCTTCTCTTCCTGCAGATCCACAGAGGGAAACAGGCTCTATGGAAGCCCACTGAGGTCATTATTCACCTGGGTTCAGTTTGATTGAGTAACGACAGCTGTCAGATAAATGTGTGTGTGTGAGTGTGGGAGTGTGTGTGAGACTCACCGAACACGTTGTCTGTATCTTCCAGGCTGGCAGACATGACTCAGCAGTTACTGTTTAGAGACAGGAAACAACAAAAAGACACAGAACGTTAAAGACGACATTAAAGCAGCTCCAGCAGAGGGCCGATCTCCTCCAGAGGGTCGATCTCCTCCAGAGGGTCGATCTCCTCCAGAGGGCCGATCTCCTCCAGAGGGATGAGGGTTTAGCTCTAATGACAACAGGGACATTAACGAACCAATGAGCTCCATAATGACCCCACAGAGGTTCACTTTCTGGGCTGGTTTCTCTTTAAATGTGACCCTAAAAGGTTTCCTTAAAGTCCAAATATGGTCATTTACTGCAGTTTCACAACAGGTCAAAATATGAAAAATATTTCACTGGAAGGAACCGTTAGGGTTAGGGTTAAGGTTAGACTAGACTAACTGAAAAGGAGAGAGTATGGCGTTGGCAGCCTGAGGAGTCTGAGGGCCGGTGATCACCTGATTCAAGATATTCGCAGGTCAGATTCGAACCCGGGCCACTGCAGC
>NW_023340109.1:2635-6020 GCF_004916995.1 Morone saxatilis | reverse complement strand
AGTGTGTGAAATTTCCCGTCTTTACCTATGGCAACATGTGATAATCACAGGAGTACAGTAGTCCTGAAAGAAGCCGGCTCCGCACACAGTCAGCTTAGTCACCAGAACAAGAAACTCCTCAAAGCTCACTGCGCAGTCCTTATTCTTGTCCAGTTCACACATGATCTCATTCACCTTTGCAGGGTCCTTGCTGGCCTGGAACACAAACATAAAGGAAATAACCCAATTACTAATCATGTAATTTTTCACGTCATGATTCTTGAATGAATTGAGAGGTTTTGACATAGACTGGTAACAGTACAGTCAGTCAGTATACCTCCAGGTACTGGTTCAGCTCTCCTCGCAGCAGATTCTTCAGCTCCCCTTTGCTCAGCATGAACTTGTTGCAGTCTTTTGAAGAATGGTATTTAAACACCTCGATGAGGGTTTCCATTGCTGACTCCAGTTTGCTCATTTTTTGCTTTCTGTGATGAGTGCCTGAGGATGTAAAAGTCCAGGGGAAATGAGATCAGATTTATTGTAACGAATAGTCAATAGAAAGAGAAAAGAATAGAAAAGAAACGGCGAAGGACAGTGTTAAGAGGATCTTTTTATGAGCTGCGTGTAATTCATTCTTCTCTCACATGCTCATATTTTCCTTCACACAGTGACGGAGGAAGTATTCTTTACTTACATAAATGTACTAATATCACACTGTAAGTTGTAGTATTATATCACCTATTGTAGCTGGTTGAGGTGGAGCTCATTTTGAACTGTTTTGTATAGGATTACAACAATCTGCTGATTATTTTCAATGCATTGATTTTTTGTTGTTCAAATATAATGAGAAATGTTGTGAGAAAGAGCCCAAAGTGACACCTTCACAATGTTTGTCCATCCAACAGTCCAATAACAATCAAATAATTGTTTGAGCTGTACTTGTATAAACTGTTGGGTAGTTTAGCATCATATTTTATAAGCTCTTTATACCTTGTGTGTGCAAAAATGTTGAGAAATGTAAGTAATATGTGTTTCAAATAAACAGGTTAATTGTGTGTGTGTGTGTGTGTGTGTGTGTGTGTTTCCATGGGTGAAACCCCAAAAATCTCATTTATAAATATAACAATCTATCAGATATGAAATCTCATATTCATTGCTTACTGTTAAGTCTCATTTCCTTTTTAATCAGCTGCATTTCTAGATTTTGTGATCTACTCACCTTTAGGAAGCTGTCTAGGAATATCAGAAGATCTGACGATGCTGACTCTCAACCTCATCTCATCATATTTATAGAGCTGGCTGTCAAGATAAAATCTTCCTTCTGGGTGTTGCTAAAATTACAAACTGAAGGGTCAAATTAGGGCACCTGAGTGTCACATTTAAAAGTTTGATGAATGCTGTTTTTTGAATGAGATGAAGCTGTTTCATCATTCAAAGGTTTTAATAGAATCTGGCTGTGTGCTGATGAGTGCTTTTTAATGTTCACAGTGACTTGACGCTGCAGTTGATTTGAGTTTACTTTAAAGAAGTGAATAGGTTGAATATTTTTATAGGCTTATTAGCTTTCCTACTAAGAAAATGAGAAGATCGACGCCACTGTCATATTTGTATGTTAACTATAGAGTAACTGGACTGCATTTATATACCTTTCTAGTTTTCGCTTTGCACTACAAATCACATTCACCCATACACTGATGGCAGACGCTGCCGTACACTTGCAAGCTGGTCATCAGAAACTAACTAATAGGAAGACATTAATGTAGACTGTAATTCTTAAATTTTTTGCGGCACAACCATGCAGGAATGCTGCCCTGAAGCTTGTGATGGCACCTGATATTAGCAACTTTGCATACATGCTTGCATGCTTTAGGATAGAATTTGCAAATTCATTGTCCATTTTTTATTGAAGTGCCTGTTTTCAATTGTTAACCCTTTGACGTTTGCTGTCCTCGCTCATCTGCAGCAGGCAGGGGTTTGTACATTTTTTGCAGATATCAAGTGTCACCACTCAGGCACAGATCACTGATGGGCTAATGTAACCCAGTAAGAACAAACTTATTGAATAACCTGTACCTACAGGTTAAACTGGGAGCAGCGAGGATGGATTAATGTTAAAATAAACACAGAGATATTTATTATCAAATCAACAAAAAGTAGTCAAATTACGATTCAGATCAAATCCCAATATATAAAAGAATAAAAGAACTGAAAGTAAAGTGTCTATTTACCAGCTATTGCTTGTCCTGATATCCAATGTTATCCCAAAGTCCATTCCCTCCAAAGAGTTTAGTTCTTGTATCCATGTTCCGTTCCAAGTGTATTCAATGGTGTATGTGCTACCCGGGTAGGATTGTGTAGTGTTTGATTTGTTATGTTTGCTGCGGCGCAGCTTAGATCTTGATCTGCTCAAGGCATGAATCTTCAGGAAGATGATGAAGATGGAGAATCCAGATCCTCTCTAACCCTGCCTCGCTTCAGACAGGAAACCTGGTTGGAATCGACGCTGCAGAATGTAGATCAGCAACTCAAAAAAAACAATCTTGCATAGCAGGAAATAAAATTAATTATTATCAATAATTTACTGTACAGTATTATACTCTCTTTTTTAACTCCAAGTGGTAACTTATAATACTGACCACAAAAGGAATGAAGAACTATATCCTGAGACCTTAAAACCTCCGAGACATACATTATGTTTTTTTCCTTCTTTTTAACAGTATTAATAAATCATGTTACAAATTTATCCCTCATCTCTAATCAATGCAATGTCCTCAATTCTTATTATAGTATTTTTAATCATCTCAACATGAACTGTAACAATTATTGATATATTAGAAAAACCATATGTATACAAATCATGAGCATTAGCATCATTTTTTAACTTTCTAACACTTGAACATGGCGCCCAGAAATGACGCAGTAAAAACTTACCGTTCTCATTAAAATAATTACATTTCTAAAAACAAATCTAGCATATTAACTAGTGCAATGTCTCCATAACATTTACAGTTGACTCCAATTGGTTTTTGTTGATAAGAAAGGTTCAATATTGCTTAATCATAAATAACAGAAAAATTACATGTCCGCTAACAACGTAGCATGCTAACTAGTCACACTCACCCGGAGTCCTCATCATATAAAACAAAAGAAAGCAAATCCTCCGGTCGCAGCGGTCTGGAACCCTCTGGTAACAACTTTGGTCAAGTACAGACTCATAAACATGAGAACAAACAGTATTTCTTCCATAAAATGCCATCAACTTCACTCGTGGCTGTATGGTGAGTTGTTACCATCAGGCTTAGCTGAGGTGTTTTTTTTTATCCCAGCATGCAATGCTCACGTCTACTGGATTTACTACGTATCACATACATAATGCGCCCTCTAGCGGCTATTTTAGGCAACTACA
>NW_023340109.1:0-2621 GCF_004916995.1 Morone saxatilis | reverse complement strand
TCCCTCATAAATTCAGATATTAAATTGAAACCTATTAACTGTGAGGCCAAACAACAAATAATAGTCATTTACCCTGTATCTTTTTATCAGGGAAAAGAAAAAATAGAGCAAGAGATGAGTTTAAAGTAACATTCAGTGTTACTAAAACATTGAAAAAAGCAGAATTGTGGAATTAATTACTGAGATGGTATTCTGTGGAAAAGTCTCTGCCTCCTGTATGCATATGGATGTGGGGGTGGGCAACATGTATTGGACTTCTACTACCTAATTGACTGGTAACTCAGAGTATATCACTATCGGTATTGGGCATGAGAGTTTATTATACAGTATCAATGAAAAGGAAATGGTTGCATTGGTTGTTGCAAACAATAATAAATTACTTTAACCTAAATTGTCCGATTACATCAGACTACTTTTCTATTATAAAGCTGATGAATTACAGAGTGAGGAAAAAACATGAAATCTGACTGCATGAGTCACACACTGATGCATAACCATCTATTTCCCCATTCCTTTGGAAGCAGCACAAACCCATTTCACAGGGTATACAGTACAAACAACAAAGGTCAAGGATTTAAAGCAATGTGGTGCTTGATCTAGGGCTTTTATCAATTTCATTTAGGTCACACATGTCAATCACTGTGGTAGAATTCCCCTCTGTGCCCTTTGTTGACTGCATTTCAAGTCTATGGCACTGACAGAAAGAATCTACTCTCACTTACTTTTATACACTGTCCCTGCAGACACTTAAAGCATGTTTATTTGTCTGCCAAAAGCCTGAAAAATGTTAGTCCAGAGGCAGGTTTAAAGAAGATTTTTAATAGACACTGATGTTTTGCAGCATACAAACAAGCAAGTTGAGTTTACGTTGTTCATTGGATCTTAATTAAATATTTTCCTTTCCCTCTTGCCTTGCTTTTCCCCAAAGGTCTCCAATTGCTTCCTGACACCCTATCTGAGCCCCTCCCCCACTATTTTAATCGCCCTCTTAACATTGTTGTTGTGCACAATACACGGAAGCACACATCCAGCCCAGGCCTTTGGGATTAAAGTCTCGTATAAGAAGCCCTTCCAAACATGGTGTGATAATCAATTTGATATTGCATAAAGGTCAGTTCATCCTCTTTTTAAAACATTGAGAACTTATAATATTTCATACATTCATTGATTCTCAGTGACCTTTACACAGGAGAGGGGGTCAATTAATTTACACAAAAAATGGCGATTGAAAGCGTTCCTGCTGCTGCATTAATGTTTTAACTGCCACATTTATCTTAGTTATTAGGACATACATTTTTTTTTTTATTCTGACCACATTGATTTGTTTACTTGCAGCTCATACTTGGATAATTAGATGGGGCATGGAGAGTCAAGACAGAGTTCACACTGCAGGCTAAATATGATGAGGGCCGACCTCTGAGTTGTCAAAGAAAACCTAAGGCAGAACACACAATAAAGACAACTGAGGTGATGCAGCTCATCAGTCTTTTCACAAGGACATTGGACATTGAAAGGAATGTTTTTGTTGTAAACTAATCTGGGTTTTGTATTACCTGACAACAATTAAAACAATAAAGAAAAGAAAAACTATTATACATGTCTGATATGTTTTTTTCTACAATAGTATAATTTCCACATTAAAATGTACTGCACTGGTAACTTCAAGTTTCTACATCATGCTCCAGTATGCAAGCTGCATACTTGACCAAGATTGACTTTAAAAGTATTTGTGATGTCACAAATCATGCCCCTAAAATCATGTTTTCAATGAGCACAGAGAAACTTTCTACGTTCAGCAGATTAATGTTAAAACATCCTTCTAGTGTCAAACTCTGCACAGACAGCATTCAAACATCACACTGTAGGAAGAAGAAATACTGATTTCTGACTGCAAGCAGTAAGCTACTGATAAATGAAGTCAAACTACTAGTTTAAGTGTATGATAATGTATGATAATAACAACAGGTAAACATGGAGGGGCAGAGTTTGCATCAACTGCAAATAAAAATGGGAGCTGATCAGGAAACTGGGAGGCTTCTGACAATAATATGAAAAAATATACTCATTAAAGACAGGAAAGTTGGACTAGAAGCATCTCATTTATATTTATAGTCACAGTGTGTAATGTTCAATTTGAATGTGTTGCCCATAAAGGTGTGTTCTGACTGACTGTAATGCAAATTTTCATGTTGAGTTGTTTGTGTGAATTTGACTGATGGTGTGTTTATGCAGTTTGTGTTATTTATCAACCAGCAGGCACTGGATGTTACAGTACAGATGTTTACTCTAGCTAGCAAACATAGATCTGTATGTGTGTGCAATATTTCACACTCCATATCCTCCCTCCTTTCCTCATCTCTGTGTGTTCAAGATTTAGAGTTCTAAAGCTTTTGGATTAGTGGATGCATCTTGCTTCAGGCTTTTTCATTAACATTGTGTGTTACTTTTTTTTGTTTTGTTTGAACACCACAGTTAAGTCGTTTAAGTGTTCAGTTGTTATTCCAATTGGCACTAGCACCATTAAGGATGCCAGTGTTTGCTCATCTGTCCAACACTTGTGATAAATTAATGTTTTAGGTGGGGAAGTTAATGTATACGTTTTGGTTAGGGGGATGTGTTTT
>NW_023340108.1:0-5525 GCF_004916995.1 Morone saxatilis | reverse complement strand
CTGATGCTGTGCATGTGAATGTGTGTGAAAGGGTGAATGTGGCACGTAGTGTAAAAGCGCTTTGAGTGGTCGGAAGACTAGAAAGGCACCATTTACCATTTTCATGTATGCATAACAAATGTATAGCTGTCCATATTTACCACAGTGGGATTGCAACTGGGGACACCAAATCGCAATTGCAATCTTACACAGCGTTACTTAATAAATAATATAGTGGTAAACATTTTGGCTGCGCTGGTTGCCTGCTCCAAACACCATAAGAAACACTGATTGTAAACAGAATAGGGGCAAAAGTAAATCTGTCAAATCCTGGTCCAGTATGCAACTTGTACAGTGTGATGTAGAAACTTGAAGCCAACATGCACATACACTGAGAATGCACTTTACAGTGAAGTAGGAGACATCTTGTGTCCAGCAGGAAAACTTTAGAAATGAACAATCCTGGAATTTTAATGAGGTAGAAGGAGTAGATGACTTCTTAAGGATATTATTTTTGGAAATTATACTTTTTTTTGCAGATAAAACATATCAGACAGACATTATCGCTCCAAGTAGACTGTATGTGTTATGCATGTCTGGAGGGGAACTTTAAACATACATTTTGACACAAATAACTAACTAACAACGGCCGACTATAAAGCGCATACAATCATAAACTCCTCCCACACCTACAGAGACTCACCTTTGCTGAGGCTCTCCCAAGTTCATCAATAACTGTGGCTATGTGGGCTTGAAGATCTGGCCTAAAAGATGAACACAATAGAGTAGAATATGCTTAAATAACCAGTGGTGGAATGAGACACTATTATCAAACATTAAGGAGAAAGTCTGTTCTATGTTTGTCAGTTTCCTCTGGATGTAGAGTGTGTGAACCCTGGTTTTAAGCAAGGACTGACCAGGGTATTTCCATGCCTTCTGCTCAGTGGCTGCTATAGTATATAATTGTATATAATTTTTTTTTTACACTGTTTTTGCACTGCTGTTGAGTTGGCTTTTAATCTTATTGTACATGTGTACAATGACAATAAAGGCATTCTTATTCTTATTCTATATAGCAAAGGTTTAAAAAAATTGTTGTGTCTCTCTCTTAATAGTACACAGAGTACAGTCTCTAGACAGTAGTAACGTTAGTTCTATTTGAAAAGTGTCCTGAGATTATTTCTGTTATCATTTGGCGCTATACAAATAACATCTGAATTGAATTTAAATGATATTAAAACAACATTTGGACAGAATTTAAAGCTGTAGTACGTCATTTTGAATGGAGTTTGCGTATACATTATCTCAACAGAGAAGAAATAGATTAGGTAACGTACTCTAACGTTACGTTGGTAGGTAACGTTACACTCTAACACGCTAACAAAGAGATCCTCAAACTTACCTTCCTGTTGATTTACGACCTGCAACAAGGGTCTGGTCCAAGATGGAGACCCTCTCGGAGAATAACGTGTTAATGTCAAAAGGAAACTCCATGATAGCTCTTAGACAGATTAGCTGGGCAGTTATAATATGTAACAGAGGAAATACAGCCAATCTCAGAGGCAGATATTAAGCAGGTGCTAAGCTAGCTTGCTAGGTTAGCTAACAGGGCTGTTAGCTATCTCACACACAAAGCTAATTCGTTAGCGCAAAAACAACAGTTAACGTTAGATAGCTTGTAGCAGTCCGAAGACAACAGCAAACCACCATTACATTGACACCGTTTGAATGACACTAAGTAACGCTCTGTGTGAACTACAAGAACAGGCACCTGCTATTTACATTGTCACTGCAGCTCCATTGTGTCTCTGTAGCTGCGGGTCACTCCCCGGCAACATCAACCGTAATGTGCGTAAAAGACAGTGGCGTTAATTCGCCGTATAAACATAGAGTTAACATCTGTCAATCAGAATCAATTAACATCTCTGTAAATGTCTGAAAAGAGTAAAACAAAAAGGTGAACACAGGTTCGTCAATTAGTACACCGTAAGACAACTTTTATTTCCTAATTTAAGTGTATCACAATTGTCAGGGAGCTTTTTTTTTTGTAGTTTTACGGTAAAAATGAATGCAGAGCAGGAAGATTTACAAAAGCAGCAATACTACTACTACTAATAATAATATTTATTATTAATAATAATAATAATAATACATCTTCCTCATCTGAATAATAATACATCATGATTATGTAAGAATTTTCTAGTGTGGCCATTCTATAACTAACTCTTCAATCACTTACATTACTATGCAGAAAGCTGTCATTTAAAGGTATAACAGTCTGTCCCAAAAGTATTAAGTGTTTTCATGACTTTTATTAGCTTGTACTACCTAACAAATGTCATTTGCCTGTTTGAAAAGGTGGTAGGGAGTCTGGGGCATGTTCACCAGAGGATTTTTTTTTTTTTCATTTACTGCAGTTATATGCACTTTTTTCGAGCCTGTTGAGATAACATAATGTCTAAAAATCTGTAGCCTACATCATTTGGTAAAAACATGATAGTTGTCCAGGAAGACAAGTTGTAGAGCATGCATAGCAGAGTAAAATAAACAACAAGAGCATATATTATTATCTTACAGTATTTTATTTTATCTTCTTCTGGTCACTCGAGTTCTCTTTTTTGTTGATTTGTCCACACGGTCCCAAAACTGTGTGGAACACGACCCCTAAACTGACTCCAGAATGTTGTATAAAGGAACTACTACCTGGCCGTGGTGTCCACAGCTGTCTGTGTACGCATCTATTTGGGAGTATATTAGGGCCTTAATAGATGGCTACATTTCCCCCAATAATAGAACTTTTGCTCCATAGATTATCCGGTCCAATCAGAGTGACTGAGGGGAAATGACACAAAGTTATTATAAAAGCCTAAAAGATTCGGTGGCTTTGAGTAAACATTCGGGGCTGCAACACCATAAGCCAACCCCACTGTAACGCGATACAAAAATATTACCGATTACATTGAAAATTTAACACTAACTCAATTTTAAGTGCCAGTAGCTCACTTTTGTAAGTTAAACAAACATTTCTGATTAAGTACTTTTAATTAGGTATATTGTTTTGACAGTACAAATAAATATTTTAAAATTAAGTTAAGTTGTCACTTAAAATTGCTTGCAGTTAACACATTGTGGTGTTGCGAGAAATCTTTTTTTTTTTTTACAATTTTTTGAGTTAGATTAACTCAGGTTTTACAGTGGCTGAGTTGCGTGCATGTTCAGGAACCAGGACTTCAGCATTTAAGCAACATAGTGTCACCACAAGGCTGCTGTACGTTTATGCTAGCAAGACATTTGAAGCAACTCTTTCGGTCTTAAGGAGCCATTATCACGATGGAGTTTGCTTTCTTATATGGTATAAATAAATGTAGCATTTGTGTGTTTACAGTTTAAAAACTAATTTTATGTTAACTGTATTTACTTATAGCACTCTATGAAAGATTGTCACTGAGCTTAAAAGGGTGTTAAAAAAGTGATATTTAATCATTTGAATATTGATTGATTTTCTAAGTTTCTAAGTATTGTAAGGCTATAGTACAATAAGTTTGTCTTCAGGATATAAAAGAAGATTAATATTTCACCTTTTGTTTCTATCTGTAGCTCTTACGGTGTGTTCCAGATGTATTCAAGGTTTAAGGGAGCTACAGTGTCGTCAAGTTTGCTCATCAATAAGTACATTGTGAACCATCTGTTAAAGAGTAGACCATCATTCAGCCGGGGATGCTACAAGTATCTTACTGTTTTGCTTTGCTATTTTTAAGTGTCTGGAGCCCCATTAAGAGATAGATCTGTTGGCAGCCAATGTTACCACATGATGGTGCTGCGAGCAAATATATACTGAGGCCTGACACAAGGGGAGTCATAGACCATTGTCCAGAGCAGAGGGGTCCACTGTGCCTAAGACTGGTTGCCATAGCTTAATAAATCTGTTGACATTGTCATTATGCAATATTTTAAATAGTCTCTCTGTATCATATCTGTATCATATCCAGCTCAAAATAAAAATTTATAAGTTATAATGTATATTTATTGAGTTATAATGTCTCTTTTAAATATTTCCATTCATATGCCAAATATCTTAATTATATTGATGTAAGTGATTGTTTGTGATTATCTCAGCATATATTTCTGCTACCCCTTAAAGTCTCCATGACTCTCCCTGGACATCCCATGAATATTTCTCTACATCTGCCCCTGATTACACAATCCTGTTTTCCAACAATTAAAACCTCCATATGATTTGAAACAAAGTTAAAACAATTTTATTGCTGGTTTATTCCTTAGCTGTGTTTTTTTCACAAGAATGAAACAATAAATCATAACGTACCTGTAGGGGAAGTGGTACTGTAGTAACAGAAACAAGCTAGTAATAAAGATAGGTGATATATATATATAAATAAATAAAATGAATAAATGAATGAAGATAATGAATATAGATCTTCCATACAAGGAAAAAGGGCTCCGTTACTGATAACAATACGTTGATGAGATTTCTCCCCAACTGAACTTGTTGGAGACAGCACTTTCCACAAACATCATCAAAACATTGAATGAGGAAATATCTTTTAGGGAAAATGCTGTTCATTCCTCCGGCAGAGTTTCACACAGTTGAAGAATCTGTGAAAGGGAGCACTAAAACTGCTCTGGAGATTCATGGTGGAAGAACACTTCACCAACATGCCTTATATTAGTTTTTCCTTTCATTTGTCACCAATCAGTGGTTTTAGTAGTATGTAGTGCTATGCAGACATGGCAAGTCATTTGGTCCAAACCCCCCCACCTCACAGTATTTGGTCAAGACAAGGTATTAGTACCTGTATATATTAAATATAATTATTATTAGCCAATTTATCTAACCTGTTCAAGTATGACAATTAATTTAATTTTTGTCACAATTGTTGATATTCAGTGAAATAAATGTAATCAAACAAAAAACAATAAAAGCTTATTTATTTATTTATTTATTTATTTATTCTCAATCAAAAAACATCCCTCACTATAAAAATGAACAAGCTGGTTCAAATTAAAATAATATGTAACCTGGCTGCCTTAAGATGTTGAGTTAGGGCTAGGCAAACAAAAAAAATTCAGATGTTTGAACATACACTGCTCTGCCATAACATTCTGAGCACCTGAGCACCCTGGTGCTCATAATGTTCTGCAGTACCATACCAACAGACAAATCCTCACACTGCCCATTTTTCCTGCTCCAAACTTGCTGCCTAATACATCCCACCTACTGACAGGTGCCATGATAACCAGATAATCAGTGTTATTCACTTCAATAGTTAGTGCTCAGAATGTTATGGCTGATCGGTGTTAGCTGAGTTCCTTCAGCTTAAATAAATAGTTGGGGTGACAAACAGGAAGCTGACAAAATAGTCCCATCAACTTTAGATTTTAAGTTTAATCAAGTTTTTTTTAGTGATACCAACAAGACAGGGGCGGCTGTGGCGCAGAGGCAGAGCGGGTCGTCCCCTAATCAGAAGGTTGTTGGTTCGATCCCCGGCTCCTCGTGCCACATGTCGAAGTATCCTTGAGCAAGATAC
>NW_023340107.1:1596-3607 GCF_004916995.1 Morone saxatilis | reverse complement strand
TTTCATTAATAAATAGCAAGCTCGTTTCTTCCTTATAAGCTCAGGTTTATGCTAGTACCCTTGGATATCACTGATGAATCCCGGTCGTCTTAGCATCTAATGTAGGGCTAACAGCAGGGATTTTATGGCGCTGTGCTGTTGCTTTTGGTTTTGTCTCTCAGATTTTATCAATATACATGCTGCTCTACTCGTAGTCATGTTATCTATTGGTATCACAATTCACACGTGAACTCTGGAAAGTAGGCAGCAGCACGAACAGCAACGCTTTACCACCAAGGCGGGAAGCCTCAGCAAACAGGTGAGCAGAAACTGTGGGCGAACAAAACGGAGAGCATTCAAAACAGCAGTGAACAACACGGGGAGAGCATCAAACAGGGGTGAGCAGAAACGGAGATGGCAATCAAACAGGGAACAACACGATAGCATCACAGGTGAGCAACACGGAGAGCATCAACAGGTGAACAGAAACTGTGGGAACAAAACGGGGAGAGCATCAAACAGGTGAACATGAAACGGAGAGCATCAAAAGGTGAACAGTGGAAACAGAAAGGTGGTGGAAACGGAGAGCAAGCTGAAGATGTTACTGATTGAATTGGCAGGGCCTGTCCTGCAGAGCTTTGGACGGTCTCGGGCTTTGCCACAGCAACCTGTACTGCAGTCACCCTGCTTTGTCCCAGATCCATCATTAGCACCTTCGTAAAACCTGAATATATAGAACATCACCATGCTCCCTGTTTTCTGCGTGGGGTGACTCTACTGCATTTCAGTCAGTCACAGGTAATCCTGTTGTTTCCTTCACATAACATCTACATTCGCTAAGACAGGCCGTGCTAACTTTACAAACAGCTGCTTTTCATTGATTCAGACACAACATCACCATGAATTCACAACATGTCTGATTATCAATGCCTTAATATAAATAACTCTGGGCTCTGCCATTTAATGAGTACACATAACTGTCTGCACCAGCTTTGTGGGTGGAAATAACTTCTACAGAAAATAACAGTAAAACAGTACCGGACAAACAACAAATGCAAATATATAAAATATATATATATATGTAGGAAGCTTCTGAGCTAAGCCCTATCGTCATTCCCTTTGTTTATGTCTCAGCATACCAACACAAGTCTCACACTGACTGTTATAAAATGCTGTTTATGACAAGCATATCGTGTTTGTGCCACATGTTTTTACACATCAATCTTCTTTTTTTTAAAAGGATGACACCAGCGTGACACCAAGCTATTATGTTGACTGCAAGAGAAAAACCGTCTGTCAAGGTTTGTACTACATTACAACATTATTACTTTAATTAATCTTGTGGCTTTATCTGCATGAGTCCAGTCTT
This sequence comes from Morone saxatilis, assembly GCF_004916995.1. NCBI lineage: Eukaryota > Metazoa > Chordata > Actinopteri > Moronidae > Morone > Morone saxatilis. The sequence goes on along the minus strand of NW_023340107.1, from coordinate 2,259 downwards.
AGACATCAGTCAAAGGTGCTCTTGCTGTGAAACTGTATAAGGCCTACATCTCACTGTTTTCAATCAAAGACTTTATTAAATATGCAGTTATTCTTATTCTTCTTCCTTAACATGAGTCGTATCAACCGTGAGATGTATATTATTAATGCCTTGTATTTGCTCTCTGCTTATCTGGTTAAGATAAATCCATATTTTCGAATTTACTTTTAATGATTCTCAATTAGTTTGAAAAAGGCATTGTTGTGTTGATGTTGCTTCTTACTCTTATTAATCTCTATAAAATGGGTTGTATGGTCATTTTCCTTATAGGACGCATTACACAATAATTTTGAAAACTGGACTGTTTGGATTTGATTTGTTCTCCTTTCTTGCCTGTTTTTCAGCGAGGTGTGAGTGATGTTTTGGCAGCAACACCAAGCTCTGTTGGTGACTAATCTAAGGAGTCAGCTACAAACTGTATTCCAGCAACATCAAGGAAGTGAACTTGAAAAGGAAGCGATGGCAGCGTCTGACAGGAACATACAGGCAGAAAATGTAAATGTTGTGGAGTCAGAGCAGGTTTCTGTTGGGTTTACTGCCTGCTTAGGGACAAAAGGGTCCTACCCAATAACCCAGATGTTTTCATTACATACCTCCTGAGTCAGAAACAGTTGTTGCCCATCC
>NW_023340107.1:1107-1565 GCF_004916995.1 Morone saxatilis | reverse complement strand
TGATCGATCAGCCGCAGAAATACAGAAATGGGTATTTGTATGACATCATAGATGGAGAGCGCACACCCTTTATTTTCAGCCTCTGCTTTACAGATAATTATTTACTCTGATGAAATTGAAATTTGCAACCCACTTGGATCTCATGCTTCCAAGAATAAGTTGCTAATGTTTTACTATACATTGGGAAACATTAATCCAAAATATAGATCAAAACTAGCTGCAATCCGTCTACTTGCTATTGCAAAGAAGAGCGAGCTGTCTGAATGTGGAGTTGATGGGCTGTTGGTTGTTGTCTGAGGACTTGGTAATGCTATATGGTGGCGTTAATATTCAAACTGGGAATGGTGAACGTGAAACATTTGGAGCGTTGGTTTGGATATGTGGAGACACTTTAGCACAACATGAGCTCTGTGGATTTAAAGAGGGTGTTGGCTTCGTCTATAGTCAGTGCCGCAGTG
>NW_023340107.1:0-1082 GCF_004916995.1 Morone saxatilis | reverse complement strand
AGAGTTTCCAGCCTTTAACAAACAGCCCAGGATATGATGCATATACTTCTTGAAGGCATTGCTCCATTAGAAATAAAGTGTGTGATAAAACACTTAGTTCTTTTAGGTCAACTAGACTTGGATGTCCTCAATACTGCATTAACTGGATTTCCCTACTCTCCACCAACCCTGTTACATTACACATTAGCTTCAAGTGATAATACGTTGAAGCAGTCCTCGGGCCAAATGATTGTTCTACTAAAAATATTGCCATTTCTTATTGATACAGTTAAAGATAATGAATACTACAAAATAATTCTTGAACTCATAGAAATTGTTAACATTTAGTTTGCTCCTGTCATTGGTCTACAGACAGTTAGCAAGTTGAAAACACTAATTGAACAGCATTTAAAACATATGAAAAATCTTTTCCCTGATAACAACATTACCCCAAAACAGCATTATTTGATTCATGCTCCATCGCAGATAAAGTTCCTGGGACCAGTGGTCCGTCACATGTGCATGAGATTCGAATCAAAACATTGTTTTTTAAAACAGTGGGCCTCAAAATACAATTTTAGAAATGTTTGCAAGTCTTTAATATATTATAAGGCATAATCAAATGTATGAATGTTGTTTAATGAGTGTGCATTGAACATCAGAAATACGCAACATGTCATATTTAAAAGAAAAAATGAGGGCTTTCCTTGGAAATGATGACATAAACACTGCGGTGTCTGTTAAATGGATTAATCTAAACGGTAATAAATATAAACGGTAATATACGTTACTTGTGACTGCTGTTAACTCCAATGATTTACCTGAACGTGGACGTGTGCTCAATATCTATGTGACTCATCATTATATCGTGTTGAGTTCCAGCAGCATGATACTGTTGTGATAGAAATGACATGATATATATACATATACAACAGAGATTCAAACATGGCACAAGCAACTGAACTAATAACGGCTGATAGTCTGGTAGATTTCACTCCATATTACAGTCACAGGATGGACACATGTATTATGTGGGAGATGTGTTTGTGCTGCACAGAGCCTCAGTGATGAACAGTGAGGAAGGTTTAATGTGTTGGCCTCTC
>NW_023340106.1:0-4992 GCF_004916995.1 Morone saxatilis | reverse complement strand
TTAAGCAAATTTCGTGACCCACTAAATAAGCTCCGCATCCGTTTGTCGCCACATTCAAGAAACCTTATATCCACCAACGTTCGGTGAATGGAGCTGACCTCCTGGTATACTCCCCATTTCGGGCCTAAGAAATTTTTGTTTTGCTAGACCGTGAAATGTCGCTAAACACTATGGTTCCACGGTACGGTCTTACTTTTTTTTTTTTTTTTTTATCCAATTCGCAGAAACTTTTCACGTAGCATCTGGAGACCCGTCCTGGCAAAAACTTAATTAAAGTATTTTGATATTTCAACAAAGTTACAAAATTACACTTCCTGTGCAATTTTCATCAAAACAGGAAGTGGAAGCATTTCTCCCACATTGGTGTGTCTGATAGAGACCCAAATTGGCTCCATATGTTCCCCATGGCTTTCCTTAGGTCATCGTGGCACAACATGAACAATTAGGCCCACCGCCACATGGTGGCGCTCCCATAAAAGGAATACTTTAATATTTCCGTATAGACCATGTGTGATTAAAACGAACTTGATTACGATGATTGCCCCATGGCTCTCTGAAGCTTCCCTAAAAAAAGTGACAATCCGCCACCAGGTGGCACGCTGCCTGCCAGGATAAGGTAGTTTTGGAGAGAAACGCGTAATAACATTTTCTATGAATTCACAGGACGCGTGTAGGCTGGTGCCTGTAGCTCATGTACAAAAAAATCGTTCAAAAACTTTTCGGCGCTCGTATTTGAAGCAAACTCCTCCAGGGAATTGACGTTCTGCTTGCAAATTTGGTCAATACACCCGCCCCCGCCCCCCCCCCCTCGGCCCCCCCCCCCCCCTCTCCAAGAAATGTTGCTGAGAAACGGTGTTAAAAAAAAAAAAAAAAATAACGTTGAAGGCGTGTCGCGTGGCGTACGTCAAAAGTTGGCCATTTGAAATTCTGTGTCTTTTTTTCCGTTGTTTGTGAACGAACTCCTCATAGGGGACTTATCGGATCTGCTTCAAAATTGGTCAGTACAGTCAGACAATGTTGCTGAATGAACGCTGTGCTATTTGCAGCTGTACGTTGAAGGGCGTGTCCGTGGCATGTCGTCTTGTATTTGAAAGAACTCCTTCCAGGAAATTTGTCGGTTCTGCTTCACAATTGGTCAGTACAGTCAAACAATGTTGCTGATTAACATTTCTGCTATTTGCGACTGTATGTTGAAGGGCGTGTCCGTGGCATGCCGCCAAACTTTGATGTAACGTCAGACACAAATTTACTTCAACTTGGGTGTACATTGTCCAATCGACACCAAGCTTGAGTCCATAGTTCCCCATGTCTTCCTTAGGCATCGTGACAATTTGAAGCATCACCACAAGATGGCGCTCTTCAAAATGAAGAAGTTTATATCTCCGCATCGGCACCCGTGATTAAAACGAAACTTGGTACTAGGGAATATATCGGATCAATTTCAAAAGTGGTTAGTACAATGAAAATAAACTGTAGATAAAAACTTGTGCGACTTGTGACTGTGCATCAAACGGCATGCCCATGGTGTGGCATGCATGCCGATTTTGATCTGGTTTACGGGAAATTTCCATGTTGTGGTCAGCATGTGATACGACGGCAAGGGACGCGGCCGCACCACACCCCAAGTTGCATCGAGTGCAAGGTCCCACACAATGCTGCTTGAAGCTTTAATTTAGTTTAGTCTCCTATCGCAAAATACAAGTGCTGCACTGGGATTCCCCCAAGTTCTGTAATGGGCCCCCTTTTATTTAAAATGTATATGAGAAATTCCAGATATTAATATGTAGAAGTATGTGGATGTCATGGTGAGAAAAGATAGCTCATAGCTCATAGTTTGGCATCACAGATCACTGCACTGAGTTTACTGTTCAAAGCAATATGACTAAATCAAGAAGCAGATTATATTTTTATCCACAAGAAATCCTGTAAAGCACCAATATTATTAACAAAGCTTGTGAAAGTTTGAATATGCAAGAAAGCAAGAAGATGGCTTGTCAGTGTCCTGTAATATTTTCAGTTTTGTCAACAGGATGAAGAGACAATATTGGTGTTATCCGTGACGAGGCCTTAAAACATCTTTCATCCATTTTTTTTTAAAAAAAAAAAGAAAAAAAAAAAAAGGGAGCTGAAGATAATCAAATCTGTCTGGAAAGCAGCTAGAGATATTCTTCCAATGCTGCATTGTCCAACCCAGCTCACATCAAATGTGCTCAGACTCAAGCAGTAATTTCCGATCCCTTTGAAGAAACCATAAATGGTAATATGACAAGGTGGTCACCTCTATTTTTGTTACTGGATGTATCGAGGGACCGTGCTATGCAATGGCAGACAGAAGACGGACAGGGAACAGGAAACATTTTCAAACATTGAGAACCTCTGTTGAGAAATGTCTGTTCAAGTTTTAAGAGGAGAAGGGAGGTAAGGGGTGTTTTGACAGCAAAATGATGTGAGCAAGAAAAAGCCATACCAACGAGCAGGCAGAAATAGACTTCTCAGTATCAGTTGACTGACACTGCAAAATAAAAATAAAACCTTCTTTAAACAACCAAATATTCTTAGATATAATCTTAAATAATTGTTTTTGTACTGAGCAAAATAATCTGCCAATGGGATAAGCCAACTAGCATAGAACTCTAGCCACTGAAAGACTGTAATGGGCCTTAAAACTAGAAAAAATTGGATGAAGCTACAGAGGGTATTCAGCATACCATAGGTTTGTTTCTGCACCACAGAATACCTTAGTTCCTGTCAACAATTCAATATTCTGTTGCTCCCTGTAGGGGAAATTCAACTCTGTTGTCTCTCTCATGGGAGGTCAAGGTCATCTATACAACAGCAGATAGGGTTTCAGTATTTCATTTATAACAGTTCTTAAATTGGAATACATATTTAAATAAAAATCATTGGAATGGAATCATTTCTGGACTCCCCAGGAACCTATGCCAGGATCCTGTTTGTGGACTTCAGCTCTGCTTTTAACACCATCATCTTAAATAATGTAGGCGTTCCTACAGCCGATTATGCTTTCTTCATAAACTAACTTATGCTAAACCGAATAACTGGGGACCACTTGGAACTTTAAATGTGTTAGGTTCATTTTGTGTGATTGTAACTAAACTTTTAATTATGACGGGTCACTTGACTGCTACCATAACCTGACCTCCTGGATTGATCGATAACCAGGCAGGGTGGCCCTGCCCCTTAACTTAGTTATTAATTCAGTCCAGCATTAATAGTTGTGCATTTTATGAGAATTGAATCAAAAATGATTAGCTATTGTTCGCTCTTGTCTTAAGCGGTGGTCCCTGGGGAGCGAAACTTTAATAGAATATTAAAGTCATTATTGTATTATCTTGACTGAATTGAACATTTTGACAGCCACATGTAGATTGAAGTTTTTTTGGGCCCCCCTTTAAACCCACTGCACCTAGTCACATTAGTTGTATATAAACGTCTGATATGACACGCGTAAATACATTCTCGTGCTGCAGGGTGATGAAGCTGATAAACACTCACAGTAGACATCCACATTCCTCTAATGTTTGTGTTGCCAGGTGCATGGTGGACCCTCACAGGAAACGGGCTCAGGCTGAAGAGAGGAGTTGATCCACAAGAACTCATAGTTGTCACCCAAGGGTGTCTGCGAATCACATTACCCCTGTTTGGGCCCAGCTGAAATTCATCAGAAACGGGAAGTTAAAACACAGGATAATGCTGGCGTTATCAATGACAACAAAGCGCCTGTTTATTTCAGCAATCAGAATCAGAATGTGTGTTGCTACTTAAGGAGGAGGAATGTGTTTCTTGCCTTGCATTGATGCATAAAATATGCTCAAATCACACAAAAGATCCACACAGAAAAATAAGAGTACTTTTTAAAATGGTAAATAAATCAAAGCTAAAAGAAAGAAAAGACTGTGCAGGAAGGATCGGGGGAGTGCATTAATCTAATGCATTAGTACAGGGTGTGATAAGAGTCACGTGGTCAAAGGGGTTCCGGGGCCTTGCTGAATGGAGGCCAGCTGCCAGACGGTTTAAGAAACTGTTCTTTGTTAGGGTGGGGTGGAGGTTTTGGTCCTGGATTGCGACCGCAGCCTCCTGCAGGAGGGAAGTGGGTTCAAACAGGTTGTGACCGGGGGGTGGGAGGGGGTCAGCCACAATCCTTGCCGCACGCCTCAGTGTCCTAGAGGCGTACAGGTCCTGGCAGGGTGGCCAGATTAAGCAGTCGATCACCTTTCTCAGCAGATCGGAAATGATTACGCTGCAGTTCTGCCCTTGGGTTCCGTTGGCAGTGGCCAGCCAGATACCAGGGATCGTGGGATGGAAGAGGGGGGTCGAGGGATGACTCCGATGATCGGCGGCTGTAGAAGTGCCCACCGATTCATTGTCTTTGCATGGTTTGGAACTTTGGCTCGCAGTGCAGCAGGAAGATACATACTCTTTGCTGGGGGTTTCTTGGTGAGGGAGGCGTGACTTGAGAGGGTTCCTGGGTATGATGATGGTACCCAGGAAGCGCGAAGGGACTCCACAGAGTCAACTGGAGTCACACAGGATTAATGGGGGGCGGTTTGGGGCTGGGGTTCTTCCTGGAAGTCCCACAACCATTCTCCTACCTGGTTTCAGGGAGCGTTTAGCTCAAGGTTGTTTCTGCTGCACCAGGTCACCAGATGACAATTCTCCCATCGTAGGCAACTCATCTCCCATCAGGAGATGGCGCCCATTCAGGCAGGCCTGACGCGACTGGTGAGGCTGGAGGGTGCAGCTGTTGGTTACAGGGGAGAAGAGCAAAAGGAAGAAAGAACGCAGCCTTGGGGGGGATTCCGGCTGCCTGATGGTGATGGAGAGTCAGAGACATTTTTCCCCAGCTTACATGCGTTATTCTGTCAGACAAGGAAAGTCTGGTGATCCACCTGCCAGGTGAGTCCAGGCCACAGTTGAGCTGGGGAGGGAGCTGCTGTCCTGTAAACAGAGCTGGGGGATGGCATTGGGTTG
>NW_023340105.1:0-3971 GCF_004916995.1 Morone saxatilis | reverse complement strand
TTTTCTAAATCCACAGGACCACAACTTGGCACCCACTGCGAACCTTCTCTCACATGGACAGTTCAGCTCACTGATTCACTAGGGGTGTTTGGTGTGTGTGTGTTGCTGTGTGGTGTGTGCTGGGCCTGCCTAACATAATGTATGTGTTATTGCTGTCCATAACGACTTCGCTCTCTCTCTTCTCGTCTCCCTTCAACAGCAGACTATTGCTCTCTTTCTCTGTTTGAGGGATTCAATATGAGCGTTCAACAGCCCACTATGCTCATTACACACACACACACGCACACAAACAGAGTGAAGACAACCCCAGGGATTTTCTTTGGTCAAGTCACTCTCCCCTTTTTCACAGTCTTTTTTTGTTTGCTCTTTCTCCACATCTGTTCACGAGCATCCTCTTTTTTTCCCTCCCCTCTCTCCTCACTCTCTGCCCAATCCCTCTTTTTCTCCTTCCTTATTGTCGCCTCCTGCCTTCCACAAAGTAGCCGGAGGTCAGAGAAGGTCACTTGACTTTACAGTTTCATGTCCTCCCCTCTCCTCCACCTGCTCTCCCCTGCCTCTTCTGATCCGCCCAGGGGAAACCTGTCCCACCCCGGATGAGGACCTGAGGGAGGACAGCGGGGGGAGCAGGCTGGCTACATCCACAGCAGCTGAATGATACGTCTTATGAACTGTTTACCGTTTCAGTCATTTTTTGTTTATCCGCAGCCCCTCTATGTACTAGACGATAAAGGTCAGTTAGAAGGGCATAAAACATTTTAGTCTTTGTTTGTACATTGTGGTATGGATATATTACAGTACATGGCCATATTACGTGTGTGTATATGTGATATCTGGTCTATGTCAACCCATAATTATAACGGATACGTGATATTGTATGTTTATGAATATTTATCTACCTTTTCTCCTATATTGCACTAGAGGAACAGATCACACTGGAATCTATGAGTAAGCTCTTATTTTTTACCCAGCTTCTTGTTATTTTCATTGTTATTGTTTTTATGTTGATGGCAATAAAAAAAGACATTGACAGATCTTTCTTGCTGCTCATATAATAATTCTATGGTTAAGTTGTATCACAGTAACAAGAAATTATTGATATTAAAAATTGAATTATTTGAAGGTATTTCTTTAAAAAATACTTAAAATAATGACATTAGAGTTTTGACCTAATAACACAGATGAATGACGTTAACCAATAATACTTGACCAATGTATGCCAACATAAAATAAATGATCACTGACAGACTGACCACTATATAAGAGTTATAAAAGACAAGACATTGAATTTGTGATAAATACTTAAATTACTTCAAGACGGGGTCACGTCTCCAGAAAGTATGTGGTGCTGGCCTCTTAGCATAGCAGACAAGCTCAAATTGTGTCTTTCTTATACTGTAAAAACATATTGCTCAATAATTCCTGGCTATGGATATTTTGACTTCTACATAAAATACAAGGGTATACACAATATCAAGCATTTTTCTGCACCAATTTTGAGAAATTCAACAATTAAAATGTCCATATTTGTACGCGCTTTTACTGCTACCTCAGAATATATGAAAAGATGCCACGTTTGGAGGGGTACAAATATGGAACCTATATTGTTGAATTCTCTCCACATTGGTTTGCAGTAGATGTTGGATATAAGTATGTTTCATTCATCATTGGCGCATGAAACCACTTTAATGTAACATATTTATTTTAAATGTAGTCGATTATAGCTTACTGTCTCTTAATACCTTTATTTTGAAAACCGGAAGGCTGAATATGCTGTTTCTCTGCATTTACCATAATGCTGAGGATACTTGTACACTCAAAAATTTAAGTGCGGCTGATTTGACCACGGAGATCGTGAGTGACGGCTGGCGTTGACCGGCAGTTATTCATATCACAGTCATTATCTCGAGAAAATTAATTATATCGTTATCTCGGGAAAACAAAGTTTCGTTATCTCGAGATCTCGAGAAAATTAACTTGTTATCACGGGAAAACGGAGGAAATAAAATGTATGAATGCATGGCCCTTTAGGGCTTCCGTATAAAAGAAACCCCCATGGCTGTGATTTTACTGTAATTTGAGTGATGATGAGTAAAATTGTAAGGCTAATCAAGCTTTAGAGAGTACTAATATTAATATGAATATATAATGGTCAATATTATTGTTACATTCAGAATTATAGGCTTTAAGAGTTTCTGCAACAGAAATAAAAGATAATTATAATTTAATGTACAGTTAATCCTTGTGGGCAAACAAATATAAAATGTATAATTCCACAAATAAAAGCTAAGCAGCTAAAAGCTAAAATGCAAGCTGTCTTGGAACAACTTAATTTTAATAAATGCAACTCCAGCACCAAATAAGTTTCTAGAACATTCCAACAGTTTCAGTTTGAAACACAGGTTTGTTAGGTTGACCCAGAGTCAGATGTTAATCACAGTTCTCTCTTTTTGCCTTCCTCTGGGTTTCTGTCACATGGTGGACGCTTCAGACAGTTTCCATATTGCACTTTGTCGTCTACCATCACTCCACTGGGCCAAATGGGAACCTTGGGATGTTTACGTCTCCTAGCAGCTCTTATAGAATGACGTCCGGTGTTAATTAAACACAATGCAGCTGAATTCCACCATGACCAATTTAATCCATCCTGTCTACGAAGGCTCTGTCAGAGGGGAACTGTCTGAAGGCATGGTGTCCGGGGGGACCGCAGTGGCAGACGGACCGACTAAGAATAGCAGAGTCAGACTGACAGGATGGGTGGATAGAGGGACCAATTCGCGCCTGGGCTGATGAGAAAACACAGACGCCATGTTTCCACCTGTTATGTGTTAAACAGCAACGGTAAATGTGTCTCCAGTTACCCTTGGGCCACTAAAAAATATAAAGAATTATACAGCAGGCTACATGAAAAAGACAGGGACGCTGTGGAAAAATCTAATAAATGCATACATTATGGGTCCCGTAGGCCCTGGGTCTTCAGCAGGGTTGAGGGAATTTGGATTAATATAAGTTATTTTTCAAACATTTAAATATCAAGGAATCAAGGAAATTATCATTATAAAACACATGGTTATATGATTCACAGAAAACAATCTGCTCAAAATTCATCCAAATCGTTTGTTTTACACAAACTTCCTGCAGTTATTGTGTTCTACTGTTATTGTTATGCATTTGATATAGTGTGAAATATCCATAAAATAGAATTTTGTTATTGGCTGATCTGGAGCCAGGTGACAAAGGCCTATGTGATGCCAGCTATTCTTTGTCACCAACCAACCCCCAAAGCCAACATCTCCACTTTAGCCTAGCTAACTATACTACACCAGTACCGCACAAAACCCTTTACAAACGGCTATAAATATGCTTCTAGTGACTGTAAAAAGCTCCAGTGGATTCATTGTTTCCAGCGCGGACATGAAGAGTCTGACAACAGCTGCTCATGGCAGGTTAGCTCTGACTACCAACAGCTGTGCTTCTGCTATTGTGAACGGTCATTGTGTCACACTGGTCCTATAAAGCTGCAGTAGGTAGGTTAACATTTCTAAAAATAACTTTTTGTCATATTTTCTGAAACTATATCCTGACGGTAATACATGACACAGATAATCTATGAAAAAATCTGGTTCCTCTGGCAAGAATCCACCGGGCCTAAACAAAACAACCAAAAGCCAAGAAAGATACAAAGATGCTTTGGGTTAGTTAGTTAGTTTCAGTCTTATTCCCAGGTCATCAATCTTTCTTGGTTCTCATTGGTTGCTTTCGTTTAGGCCTGAAGCACTAGGAGGAGCCAGATGAACCTGATTTGCAGCTTTAGGGACTGTAACTCACTGTTACACTCCACTTGGTCTGCAACTTGCAATGCAGAAGCTAAAGTTTTAATATAGTTTAATATTAAGTCAATTACATTGATAACTGCACAAAGATACAAAGATAACTGGAGGTGTGTAGCAAGTGTGGCGACACGAGGGTGGTTA
>NW_023340104.1:0-2689 GCF_004916995.1 Morone saxatilis | reverse complement strand
CATCAGTTACTACTATTAGTGTAGTTGTTGCTACTGTTGTTGCTGTGCACCCTTGTCTCTGTCTCTTTCCTTCTGTCCTTACCTCTCTCTCTTTCTCTCTCTCTCACCCCAATTGGTCGAGGCAGATGACCACCCACCTAGATATACTATTGCTATACAAATAAAATTGAATTGAAAATAAAAAGCCTCAAAAAATAATCTAAGTAATGAATAAAACATAATTTCTAACAAACAGGATTGGAAACAGAGCTGGTTTATGACTCAAGACATTTATGAGAAATCTGGCAAATAGGGAACAGTCCATCCAATTCACTCTCCCCCAGCCTTCTATCCATGCTCCTACATTTCTGTCTCTTTCATCCTCTCCCATTCTTCCTTTACTCTACCTCCTACTAACCTCGTCTATTACTTTCATCCCCTTATCCTTCCCTCTTTCCCTTTCCTTGCTTCTTATATGTACTTTACCTCCCTTCTTGCTCTCTTTATCTTTGCACTCCTCTGCCCCTTGTTTTTTCTCTCTGCTTCGCTCTGTTTGTGTATGCTTGTTTCCTCTAAACCCCCAACCCTCTCAGTATGAATGATTACCCATGGGGCCAAGCTCAGTAGCTTCCAAAGCTTTCATTTTGACTTTTATTTACCCAGGAAAGAGTTTGCTCAGAGCCTCCGGAGAAGGACGGCAAACCAATTTCTTTTGTGTTAAAATACACAAAAGTTTTAAAAAACTTTACTTAAGCTGGCAAAGCTGATTGAGCACCTAGGCTCTCTTCTTTAGCAGAGCACAGCTTCACATTCACAGGGGCTGGGTTGGTGGTATCTTTAGTAGTGGTGCAGACCTATGAAAAAAAATCAGGTATGACGCTTTTTGTGTCCCACATCATACCAAAATTTTACATAACATATAAGTTAACTTATGTAACATACTTAATTTATGTACGGTACTTAATATAAGTTACAATCTAAACCCATCCTAGTAGTTTTTGTGTCTAAACCTAACCAAACTGCCACCATTACACACTATAAACCGCGCAAGCTTTATTTTGGCCAGATGTTTAATATTTATTCTTGCTAAATTGACTGCAGAGCCCTGCCGGTCCTGAAATGATGCAACACTGGCACCAACAGCATCTTATTTTTAAGTAGGGAGTGAGTATATTCCAGGAGACCACTGTTTATGTTCCATGTCAAACCCAAAGTCAACAATGTCTTTTGCATTACGTATGTAAGTTCACTTTTGTTCATTGGTCTTTTTGGAGCCAGCAAGAAGCAGAGCAGCAGAGAGATCAAAATTTGAAAGAGTTTAAAAGTAAAAGGCCAACTAATACATATATAAGAAATTATTATTATATAGTCATTTTGGTGACAATGAATGAAGCATGGATCTTCTTTTTTTTCGCCAAATGGGAAAGTAATCACTGTGAATTAGGAACATTCAGGTTTTGCAGAGTTGCATAGGAGAGCAGAACTGAGGGTTTTACATTTTGTCCCTATTCGGATTTGATTAACCTCCTCTTTCTCCCTCCATTTACCCTTCTTTCTCCCCAAATCCCACATTAAGTTGTACATTCAAAATAATACCCTAAAAATAATTTGCCTCAAAACCTAAAAACTCCATTTGGCAGGGAGCTGTGTGTCTTATGTTGCAGGACATCAGAGGCATTGGTGGCAAAACAGAGCCCGGAGCTCTGGATTAAATTTGGGACATGTTTTAATTTTCACTAATCGTTTTCAGAAAACACAACTTTATTCTTACTCAAAACTCTCTTAGCCCTTCTAAGCTTCTCCTCCCTTTCTCCTTCACTTTCTTTCCTTCTGTCTCTTCCTTCTCCTCTACTCTCTCACTCCCTCCAAACAGCCTCCTCCTCTCTTGCTGGGGGCAGTTTTTATTGGAAGCACTTCTTCAATAGAAAAGTATTTCCAATAAAAACTGTTGAAGGTGGGGTTTGTGGATTATTTAACAAATCCCTTTTCTGAATTGTTTCTGAAAAGACATGTTGTGGCTGATTTGGAGGTTTTGGAGAAGGAGAAACAAAATGATTCCACCATTGTGTTGTTCTGTTGGCAGAAATCTCTGACAGAGATTTCAATAACTCACCACATGAAACCAAAATTATCTGCACCACTAGGGAGAGTGGGAAATGTTTTTTAAAGTGGTTTGGGTGAAATGAATCAATGAAGGAATTACATCCAAAATGTGTCCTATGTTTATTGATAACCGGGCTGATTTACTGTGGTTTTCTTCCCCCATAACCTCATTATGAGAAATACATTTTGGGAATTTAAGATTCAGAAGAATTTGACTGATGGTTAAGAATAAAACTGTCGAATGACATTATATAAGGCTAATGCTACCACTACAGCTGCTGCTCCTAATGCATTGGTCACACACTACAAGATCTTTAACAAGGAGTAATCCCAGAGTCAGTCTGGTCTAAAAACAATGTTTCATCAGGAGTCATTAATAACACCAATAATAACAAGCACATAACATTTAAGTAGGAATGCACAAAGGGCAACTATTTACAGCATACTGCTAACTAAAATTAGCTGATAAAGATCCTGATCAGCCAGCATCAATAATCAATACACACATTATTAAAGTATTAATCAAACTAATAACTAACAGCAGTCAATGTCAGACAACCTTATCATACTTTGGCAGTTAGCTAGTGTTTCTGTAATGGTGACAAAA
>NW_023340103.1:0-3082 GCF_004916995.1 Morone saxatilis | reverse complement strand
GGCTGAGAAAAGAAGCTTTTTCATTTAAGCTGCCATTCTCTTCCAGAATGACTTACTTTTCTCAGCCTGAGAAGCTCATTTGTCACACTTAGGCTTAAAAACACCCACGTTTGAAGAGGTTAATAAAATGTCAAAGATTTCTCATTATTAGCTGAACTTGATATGTATGTTGATATACATCAAGTGATGGCAGAACAGAAAACCCACAAAATACATCATCACCATCATCAGAGGGTATTAAAAAATTGAGCTTGAGCAGAAAACTCAGTCCAGTTACAAAACTAGAGCAAAAACCATGAAAATCATGTTATGGGTATCATGGATAAATATAAAAGATAACCTGGTTTGATTAGGGACTATCTAGCTCAGAAACACTTGAGAATAAATTAACCGGGAGAACCCTGGTACCTCACCTGGTGTAGCTGGTGCCCCAGTGTACCAGAGTCCTTGCTGCAACGGCCAGGGTTTCAACTACCACCTGTGGCGCTTTGCTGTGTGGCATCTTCAGTCTCTTCACACCTTTCCTATCCACCTTAAAAGCTGTCCTGTCTGACAAAGAGAAACAACATAGAAAATGACTTAATTCGTTTTCATTCATAAACATTCCGAAATGCATTTATATGAAGATTTTCATGGTTTGGATGTGTGGGTATGTGTGTATATGGTTGTAATGTAAACAGCAGACGTTAAAAATAAAGTATTGGTCCTCAATGACATATAGTTTCATATATAGTTCATATATTAACATTAGTCTGCAATAATACAAATTAAATAGACTGATTACACCGAAGTACTCTAGTTTATATATTGTATGAAAGAAATCAGTGCTATACGTTAGTCACTGGTTCAAGGGTCAACAGACCCCTCTTGTGTCAAAAGCTGCTGGAAAAAAAAACTGTTAGAACAAATTAATCAAGCAGTAGATCTTCCTGCTTCTAATCCAGCTGGAGTAGTTTACCAAACTTAGTTTACCCTCATTCAGGGATGCTCAAATAGCTTTCCTGGTAGAGCTGGTGCCTCAAGTACTAAGGCTGAGCCCTAGCTGCACTCCCCAGGGTTCAAATCTGACCTTTGCACTTTGCTGCTTGTCGTTCTCTCTCTCTACCCCCCTTTTCTGTCTATCTTCAGCTGTCAGTATCAATTAAAGGCAATAAAAGCCAAAATAAATGCTTGTTCAGGGTAACTATGAGGAATAAAGTGAGTTTGAATAGTTTTCTAAAATGTCAAAGCTTCCTTATGAACTTGATAACCCTTTTGATATACATCAAGTGACGGCATAACCCACAATACACCATCATCATCATCCTCATCATCAGAGGGTATTAAAATATTGCGCTTGAGTAGAAAACTCAGTTCAGTTACAAAACCAGAGCTAAAACCATGAAAAGTATGTTATGGATATCATGGATAAACACGAATGATAACCTCATTTGGTTTGAGTTGCTTGTCTGATTCAGCTGAGGGACACAAAATGAAGAAATGACAAAGAGAAGAAATATAGAAAATGAATGTAGTCAAATTCATTTATAAACATTTTTGCATCAAGTGCATCAATAAGGAGTTTTTCATAGTTTGGATGTGCGGGTGTGTATGTCTGTGGTTCTAAACAGAAGAACTTAAAAATACAAGTATTTTTTTTCAATGACATATAGTTTCATATATACTTCATAATAGTCTGCAATAATAAAAGAAAATAAGACTGATTAAATCTAAGCATTCTGGTTTATATACTGTATGAAAGAAATCAGTGGTATATGTTAGTCACTGGTAATACACTGTTACTCAATCAGTACTGTGGTCAACAGAGCCATCTTATGTGGAAAAAACACAGTCAGAACATAGAAAGCAATAGGATTTCCTGCTCTAAGACTGAATCTAATCTATCCAAGTTTGACATACTTTGCTTCAAGGTCGAATCTTAACCAAATTTTTTTTTAAACCATTAAAAGTATGTTATGGATATCATGGATATATATGAATAATAACCTCATTTGGTTTCAGTTTGTTGTCTAATTTAGCTGAGACACAAAATGATGAAATCAACTTATTTCAGTGAAATAAGTGCTTTTCTATTGCTTCAGCTCCATCTCTGAACAGAAAGTGTCATTAGCTCATAACCTCATAGCCTCAGTCACTGAAAGCAGCTCAGGTACATTTAAAGTCTCATGAACTCCCCAGCCTCTCCTTTGATCCCTCACAATTAACTGGGAATTGATGTGTTTAAATTTGTTTATTTTGTAACATTGCAGGTGCCTGTGTTTGCAGAACTCACAACGGTGTCAAGGAACCCATTGCTTTACTCTTTCACCCTTTTAAGATTGCCCTTTGACACAAAAATCACAATTTTCCATGATTTGACCCATACTGGTGGATATAAAACCCATTTCAATAGATATGGGTCAAATTTGACCTGGAACAGTTTCAAGGTACAAAAACTTTGTAGCACCTGTACAAAAGTATAAAAAACCTGAACAGTATGTGAAAGAACAAAGGCAGGAGTGAAATACTACTACATCCAGTTATATACCTTCAATATCGGCATGGACACTGTATTACACATTAAATTGACTAATGTAGAAGCCATTCAGAATATCAATAATTCTTACATATCACATATATGTACATATGTTAATTGCAAATTTAAGGATCCCCAACCCCAAGCAAATGTGGTTTTCAATAAAACTTTGAATTTAACAATAGGCATTGATCATCAAAAAAAGTTAGCTAGCAAGTTTGAATAGCCAATTTCTCTTCTGAACAATTTAGTTTTAAACATTTTGAAATGCCAGAGATTGAAAGAGTTGCCCTAGAACTGCTAAAGTATTTCCCATTAAATTGCTGATAATAACTAGCTAATAACTAATGTGTTCGCTAGCTAGCCATTTGCTCACTCAGCACACATCATCATGAATAACATGCATAGCAAGTTTGGACTTTTCATTTAAGCTGCTAGTAAAGCCAATTGCCAGCACATAGAAATATGTATTGTTAATATTTATAACTTACCCTTGAGACAGTTTTGAATTTGAGCGTCATTAATTAATTAACACTTTATAACCGCTCTAAACAATGCACAATTTGT
>NW_023340102.1:0-2556 GCF_004916995.1 Morone saxatilis | reverse complement strand
ATGAGAGTATTGATTACTGATCAATCTTGTAGAGTGAAAACCACAATGACTTCAGGAATCCACATTACAGACTGCAGTCAGGGTGAGCAGGTGTCACCAGGAGACGTTACCTGGTTGTGGACGTAGGACTCACACAGGTAACACCACACAGACAGATCGGAGAAGCTCAGGACCATCGGGTGCTCGGATACGACGCCGTGAGTCACCATGTGCTCGTTAACGTAACGACCACAGAACACCTAAGACAGAGCGGAGGACAGGTGAGACACTTTACGCCAACAGCAGTGAGACAGCGTGTGAGAAGATGAGGTGAGACAGGTCACCTGGTAGCAGGTGAGACAGGTCCAGTTCTCCGCGTCGGAGCCGCAGTCCTCACACACCTGGAAGATATCGATACCTGAGGGGGGGAGGGGCTTAACAGCATCCAGGTGAGGACACCAGGGCAGAGGGTCCACCACATACAGAGTGGCCTGAGGACAGACGAATTATTGATTGATTATTAATTGATTATTGATTGATTATTGATTATTAAATTCATTGATATAAAATAATAGTTCCTGACGTCGGTTTGTCCTCCACACAGCAGCTCCACAGACGCCTCAGGCTTAGACCAACCACACGCTCCCTCTGGCTCCGCCCCCACTTTGCCAACAGCCTCGTCTCCGGCGGCAACCGACTCTGACGTTGCCGCGACAACAGCCTGCGAGCAGTTAATGAGACAGGAAGTATAAAATACTGACGTTACAGTGCGAAAGAAGAAGTGTGAATCCTTCTTCACAACAATCAGCTGACCTGGGTCGGCGGCGCCGTGCTCTCTGCTGATTGGCTCTGCTCAGATGACTCCTCCTTCACTTCACCCTCGCAGGCGACCTTCTCCGGACTGGGGCGGACCTTTGGTCTGGCCCCGCCCACAGGGGTAGACGCAGCAGGAGCGGCTGAGGTTTGACTGATGTCCAAACCGGCCAATCCCTGCGTGAGCTGCTCCAGACTGCGCTGCGTCTGATTGGATAAAAACAACAAACAGGAAACAACACTCGGACTTTGTTTGTTTTTTCGTTGTGATGTTGATGAATCTGAACTCTGTGTTACCGTCGTGTCCTCCTGTCCTGTAGGGGGCAGCGGCGGTCTGTCTGTGCTGCTCTGCTCAGACTTCCTGCCTTTTCCTTTAGAACTACGTTTCCCACGATGCTTCAGGGAGGGCAGGGACGCCCGCACAGACTCTGCGACTGAAAGACAGGAAGTTATTATATTATATATAAAAATAAAAATAAATAAAATCAAGAATAAATGAAACAGAAACCAATAATGGACTGACTGTGTATCCTCAGTGAGCTCCAGTAGGGGGCGTGGTGGCCGATGACCTCGTTGATTGTCGCCACGGCGCTGTGATGAGGAGGGGGGAGGGGCGTTGCCAAGGAGGGAGGAGGGTCTCCTAGCAACACGCTGGTGCACATGGCCATGGAGTCAGAGATGGATGATAAGTTATAACCTCCCTGAGAGTGAGACATAGAGAGAGAGACAGAGTGAGACAGAGAGACAGAGTGAGAGTGAGACAGTGAGAGAGTGAGACAGAGTGAGACAGAGATAGAGAGAGACAATGAGAGAGTGAGACAATGAGAGAGTGAGACATAGAGAGAGAGACAGAGTGAGACAGATAGAGTGAGACAGTGAGAGAGTGAGACAGAGAGAGAGTGAGACAGAGAGAGTGAGTGAGAGAGACAGAGTGAGACAGAGACAGAGTGAGTGAGACAGAGAGAGTGAGACAGACAGAGAGACAGACAGCGTGAGACAGAGTGAGACAGAAACAGAGTGAGACAGAGAGAGAGTGAGACAGAGTGAGAAAGAGAGAGTGAGACACAGTGAGAGTGAGACAGAGACAGACAGAGAGAGTGAGACAGAGAGAGAGTGAGACAGTGAGAGAGTGAGACAGACAGAGAGACAGAGTGAGACAGTGAGACAGAGAGAGAGTGAGACAGTGAGACAGTGAGACAGAGAGAGAGAGACAATGAGAGAGTGAGACATAGAGAGAGAGACAGAGTGAGAGAGACAGAGACAGAGTGAGACAGAGTGAGTGAGACAGAGAGAGTGAGACAGTGAGACAGAGAGAGACAGACAGAGAGACAGAGACAGAGTGAGACAGTGAGAGAGAGACAGTGAGAGAGTGAGACAGAGAGAGAGCGAGACAGAGAGAGTGAGACAGAGAGAGAGAGCGAGACAGAGAGAGAGTGAGACAGTGAGAGAGTGAGACAGAGACAGAGTGAGAGAGAGACAGTGAGAGAGTGAGACAGAGAGAGAGAGCGAGACAGAGAGAGTGAGACAGAGAGAGAGAGCGAGACAGAGAGAGAGAGAGACAGAGACAGAGTGAGACAGAGAGAGAGAGACAGAGAGAGAGAGAGAGAGAGACAGAGAGAGAGTGAGACAGAGACAGACAGAGAGAGAGTGAGACAGAAACAGAGTGAGACAGAGTGAGACAGAGAGTGAGACAGAGTGAGACAGAGACAGAGACAGAGTGAGACAGAGAGAGAGTGAGACAGAGAGAGAGAGACAGAAACAGAG
>NW_023340101.1:0-2183 GCF_004916995.1 Morone saxatilis | reverse complement strand
ACAAACAAACAAACACAGACACACACATACACACACAGCTTCATCCCATTTACATTCATATAAAAAACAAACGGCGGCACAAACAAGCTCATCAGAGGCAGCCGTAGCTTGTTAGTGCTGCACGCTAATATGCAGAATAGCTCCGCTCACCCATTTTAGCATCCCACTGACACAAACACAAACACAAACACAGTCATTCCGCTGGGCGTGGGGAGGGGAGGGTGAGCGAGGGACAGTGGGCCGGATGAAAAGAGCAACGAGGAGTGAGACAGATGGAGCTCCCACTCTTGGTTGACTTCCCCTACATCAACGGAGGCTGAGTGCCTAACAAACTCGCGGCCGGGACTCGCTGAAAATGTGCCCTCGCTGGCTCACCGTGGCTTCTTCAACCGCCAACCATCTGTTACCATGGCAAACTATCTGTGAGAGCCGTGCCTCCATTGTATCACAGTGCTGTCAAGACACCACTGTACTGTAAAACGCTGAAAAATCACCATCTGTCACTCCAGCCAAAGTCTTTTCCTGAGCACCCGCGATTCTCCCCGGAGTTATTTTTAAAAGAACAATTTTCTAATCGGCAAAAATCAGTCGGCTGCAGAGGATGTTGAAGAATTATCTATCGCTCTTGTCGCGCGGGCTTTCTGGAGGAGACAGGTGAGGGGGTTGCGACGGCGGGGTTAATTGTTGCCATGGTTACTGGGTGACTGACAGCCTGGAAAAATGAAGATAAAACTCCCATCATGCCAGAGGTCTGCGAGTGACATGCCCCAAAACAAAGTGCAGGTTGCCATGGTGAGATATCTGTGCGTGCCCACATACAGTACACTCATTCACCTGTGTACACACACACACACACACACACACACACACACTTTTGACAAGTGAGTCTAGTTTAAACAGGTCAGCCAGTGCTGCTGCTGGAGTGACTGATTTCTATTTGATGCAGCTCATACACAAAGCAGGTTTTTAGCCTACATGTTAAATACATGACGACATGTAGTTACATCATCTTGTTACTATTGCTGGCTTGATTAATTTGGTTAATTAAGTAGTTTAATGAGAGAAAACTAATTGAGTATTCAAAGCAATTGTGTTTTAATTGACTGACTGTTAGCATGGCTGCATTTTTTTATAGGCATATTAAGGAATATCTTTGGGTTTTCGACGGATCATCAGACACAACAAGCAAGTTGAAAAGTTAGGGTCAAGTTGCTCTAGAAACTTGTGATGGCCATTTTTCATCATTTCTTGACATTTTACAGGCTAAATGAACCCTTTCCAGCTCTACAATGTTTATGTATGTTTGTATGTATGTATGTTGATTCTGTATATATCTGTGTGTGTGTGTGTGTGTGTGTGTGTGTGTTTGTGTGTGTTTGGTGGCCAATAGATAACATAAGCAAATCAATCGATGAAGTTTAACATCAAACCTCTAATCAAAGTGGCTGTTTCTCTTGCTTTTACTCCTCACTAACCTTTCTCACCTCTTCGGGGTCAAAGGTCAACACCCCGGATGTCAATTAATTAATTAATTAATTAACAGTATCACAACCAATAATCAAGAGAGGCAAATATAATAGCAATAGAGAATTATTGCTCTACTTCAGGACAGTGGGACATAACTCTATATAATATCTCATTTTGCTTACAAATAGTAGTATTAGTCAGTGAGATACACCAACTGGTTATGTGTCAGCCACTCAAACAGTGGGTGGACCACTGGTGTCCCAGTGGGACTGACAGAGTCTAATCAAATCAAGAAACTAATCAATATTGAACATTATTAGGTGCAGCCTTCCTACTTAACATATTACTGTCCCTAACAATTCATCAATTGATTAAACAAAGCTACTGACAACTGCTGTGCACTGAATTTTGGCTTAAATCTTTTAGAAACCATTTTGGACACTCACCATTTCATGCTGCAGTATTTTATTTTCTCGACTTTTGTTCATTGATTTTAGTCCCTACAGTCTTACAGTAAAGCACTTTGCATGCAATCTTCCGTACAAATAAGTTGCCACGGTAATTAGAACAGACACCACTCATTATGTCGACTCATAGGAGTGAAAGTAGAGGAAGAACTCCTGTTCAAAACTCACCTCTGTTCCAGCACACACACACACACACACACACACACACACACACACACACACACACACACACAGAAATAATTGGTGTAC
>NW_023340100.1:0-2350 GCF_004916995.1 Morone saxatilis | reverse complement strand
ATTAATTGATTAAACTAATACAGTTAGACCACTGTAACACCATCAGACACAATAACAACCTTATTTTGCTTTAGGTAAAGAAGAATGTGGCAGAACACCTTCCAGAACATCCCTTGGGAAACCTTGTAGACGGAAAACATGGGACAAAAGTACTTGGCAGAGGGTAGTTTAGGTAGAAGATTAAAACGGACAAACTTAGAAAACCTGTTCACCACTGTTGGTGGTTTTACCTCCAGATGGGGGTAGTCCGGTGACAAAGTCCAAAGAGATGTCGGACCAGGATGTGGGTTCAGGAGCCCTGGAGGAGGATGTCGAGGGGTCTTGTTCCAGGCACTGACAGAATAGGCTGCCACATACTTTCCTACCTCTTTATCCATAGCAGGCCAGCAGAAACAATGCTTGATGACAAGTCCTCCGAGTGCCAGGATGACAGAAGAAGCGGGCCCAATGAATAACCTAAGAACAGAGTGGAACAGGCACAACTAGGCCGTTTTGGGGACAACCAGCCAGGGCCGAAGTGTTAGCAATAGTGTCCTTGACTTTTTCAGGTTACTGCCCCTGCCACATAGGAAGGTGGGATAATGAATGAGGAGTCAAACACCCTAGAGAGTGCATCAGGTTTTAAATTATTTGATCCATGCCTGGTATTGAGTCGCTTAGCTGTCCTGAGGTACTAAAGTTTCTTGTGAGTTCAGATCAGTCCAAACAAGAAAGACTGTTACTCCGCCCTATCTTGCCAGTAACACCATTCCTCCAGTGCCACCTCAACACTCAAGAGTTCCTGCCCATGTCATAGGTTCTATCTGCAGATGACAGTTTTCCGGACAGGAAGGCGCAGGGATGCATCTTGTTATTGGTGGGAGATCGCTGAGAGAGAACCGCCCCCACACCTAAGTGTGGGGCATAAGTGAGTCCAAAAGGCATGACCAAATAATCATATGTCTGCTGGGAGTATTAAACACAGTCTTCTACTCATCTGTCTCCCTAATCATCACCAAAGGCCGAGGAAATCAGAGGGAAGGGGTACCTGTTTTTGATGGTGTCCACTGTCCTATTTGTCCACAAAGAAGAATCCAGCTACCACTGGAAATGAGGATGGTTGAATAATTCCCGCTGACAGAGAGGCATCAGTGTACTTTTGCATGGCCTCCCTCTGTGGTGGCACTAGGGAATAGAGACAACCCTTCAGTGGCGAGGTTACTGGGAGGAGGAAGATGGCACAATCAATGGTCTGTGAGGAGGCAGAGACATGGTCCAGGTCTTGTTGAAAACCTCTTGGAAGTCATTGTAACAAGCCGGGACCCCCCGTTTCTGGAACAGGAGTTTCACAGGTGTTTGGTGCCAGGATGCCTCTACTAAGGGATAAGGCAGAGCATACAGGTGGCTTGGAGGCAGAAACAGACATGAAACAAGTGAAAGCACAGTCATTTCCCCAACTTATAACATTGCCTGTCCATTGCAATATGAGGGTTGTTGTTTAGTGAGCCACAGTAAGCCCATAATTAATGGATGTTGGAAAGATTTAAAGAGATAAAAACTTAAAAAGACGTTTTAGACATTACCATTTATGACAAGTTGGATGGTTCTGGTGCGATGAGGGAGTCGACCATCGAGGGCGTTGGCTTCTAAAACCTTAGGCAGAGGAGTAACCCTGAGGCCCTCTGGTCTTTCAAGTGACCCTCGTCACCAACAGACGCAGGAAGTTTCTCTAGGCGGTCCTTGAGTTCTTGGATGGAGAGACAGACAGCAAAAAGCTTCCTCTTGGTTAATCCGTGATCCCTGATCATGAATGGCTGCCTATATAGTGAGCAAGTGTATAGATTAAGGGCGGCGCAAACAATTAC
Organism: Morone saxatilis; assembly: GCF_004916995.1. Lineage (NCBI taxonomy): Eukaryota > Metazoa > Chordata > Actinopteri > Moronidae > Morone > Morone saxatilis. The sequence goes on along the minus strand of NW_023340100.1, from coordinate 506 downwards.
CATTGGCAGGAAACACACAAGGAAAGGAAGTGAGAGGATAGGACAGAAACAAGAGGGAAAGGAAGGTACAAAATAAAATAGGAAACACACAGAACTTCAAAATAAGACAACCTACAACGACTGAACCATGACAATTAGTTAGACATTTGTTACGATAATTGCCAGAAATAGAGAATGGAGAAAAAACTGACAACTTCACCATCAGTCACATTTTAAGTCATGTACTGTGTAATGTTCTGCAGCTGGAAATTCATGTCTGAGGATCTAATGCTTGTTGAATCAGTGACATCTTTTAAATCACTTCTTAAAACGTATCTCTTTATAAAAACCTTTTAATCTACCATGCTGTTTAATGTTTCATATTTTCTTAGTATACTTGTGCTGTGTTTTTAACTGTTTAAATTATTTGCCCCAAATTTTGCAACATGTTTTAGCAATTTTATTCTAAGTATTTCTTTTTGCTGATGGTGGGTATTTTATTCTTTTTTTATTCTACCTCACTTCTA
>NW_023340099.1:1579-2796 GCF_004916995.1 Morone saxatilis | reverse complement strand
TCGATTAATTGAGCAGCCTTACTGTGTTTGAATGCTGTCTGTCTCCAGTCTCCAGTTCACATTAGCCTTCAACCAGCTGATGTCCTCATACTGGCTGCAAACCTTTTATGCACTTTGCTTGGCACTGATGAGTTCCTGCACTTGAAAACCAAAAGTTGTTAATTTTATAATTCAATGTGTCTGATGTTTTTTTTTTTATATATTTTTGTATTTTCCATTAATTCTGGCTTTCTGTTACTGGTTTTGTGTGAAGAACTACAATTTCTTTGTTGCACCAGTTCTTTTATGAAAGCTGCTACGGAGATAGTGTTTATTACATTAAGCTTTACTTTCTACTGTCTCCAGCGTGCCACTTCATTTGTGTTACATTCCTACAGATATTTTCACTCAGCTTTGTTAAAGTTCCTACTAGAAAGCTTCATTCTCTGTTAATTCTGGCGGTCCCTGTGGACAAAAGCAGTAATGTTTCTGCTTTCTCGTTTTATTGATTTTAAGGTAAATCCGACCTGGTGGCAGCCATTACTAATAACTGATGGCTTTTGGGTCTGTAGGTCATATAGCAGCATCTATGTTGAACTGTATAAGGGTTTAAGTACAGATTCCTGCGATCCTGAAATATCTACACAGAAATATTGGTTTTGGTCGCAGTTGGAAGCATTATTTTTGAAACCAAAGTAATGAGAGCTCATTCCTCTGATCACATCTCACAAACTACCTCCAGATTAGCTTTGGATACTTTTTATTAATTAAATTATTATTATGTAGACGAGAGAATCCGCAAAAGTCTGTTCTATTGCCTTCTTTGGACGTTGGATCAGTAAACATAGAGACCCAGGTACAAATGATCCTTTTTATAAAACTTTAACATAGAAATGTCTAGAGCTGATGTTTGTGTAGGTGGACTGTGTATCAGCTTTCTTAACAATGTGAGCGTGAAGGTGCAACATTATGGGAAAAAACTGCTCATTGAATTTACACCTGAAAGTGCCATTTGCTTTTATACAGAGCCTTCAGTCTTGACCAATAAAGCTGCTCTTTTACAATAAAGCTCAGTCTGTTGCTCTTGTTTTTATTATATTGTCTTTGTGGTCTGTAGTTTCAGCAGTCAGTGACAGATAAACACACACAAAGGGCAACCATTTACAGCACACTGCCATTAGAATAGAAAATTAGCTGATAATTATTATTCAATACCCACATTATTATAGGTTTGTTAT
>NW_023340099.1:0-1456 GCF_004916995.1 Morone saxatilis | reverse complement strand
CAGCTACCATCTTGCTGTCTCTGCCTAGCTGAAGGGAGGAGGAGGAGGATGTGTGAGCAGAGAGAAAATTATGGTGAACAGTTGTTCTTGTTGGAGTGGATTTCTTTTTTCCACAAGCAATGATGGATGATGGATAACTAACCAAAACCGACTAATCAGCGTACAGACAGAGGTTGTGTGAGTGAATCAATCGTTCTTTGTGTTATCTTATTGTATTATTGGTGTGGATGCATTTGTGTGTAAGCTTCTGCTTCTGTGTCCAAACTGAACATTTACAACTGTTGACTGTGGACAGAGAGGCAGAATTTCTGTTTGGTGTAGTCTGTTTAAGTTATTTAGAGAATTTTATTATTTGTATTTTTCTCTTCAGTGTATTTTATCATCATCATTATCTGTAAGTAACACGGAAATTCCACCGGACACGTCCGTACGACGCCCTGTCTGAGACGCAGTTTGGCTCAGATCAGTGTTTCAGCTTTAGTTTTCAGTCCCACTGTCCTGTCCATGATACCTGGTCCACCTCAACACAGAGACAGACTACAGCATTTCATCCATTTACACACAGCCAGTAAATGCCTCGTCCGTCCTCTGTGGGGTTTTCTCTGCAGCATCTACGAGTAAACTTTTGATCTGAGGACGAGTGAAGTGGTGAACCCACAGACAAACCACATGATCCCCTAAGAGCGAGACAAGAGACGCTCATCGTTTGGTTTTATTTGATCCGGTAAGATTGAAAAGCTTCCGAGGTTCTTGTAAAGCAAGGGAGCCCAACCAGTGGATCACAGTGTGATTATTGAATATTGATTCAATCACTGACAATCCTCCTCTAACAAACTCTGTAGTGTCAGTCTGTCCAGGCCCTGCACATGGATGTTGTTGTCTCATACTGCCACCTGCTGGTCAGCTCAAGACATCACTTCAGACGATGTCTGTCATGATGAAGTCAAAGTGTCTCATTCGTTAAAGCAAATAAGAGTCGTCCAGGACGGCATCTCACAACCTCTGCGAGGGACACAGCTCAGAGCTCTTTCTCGATGAGGAGCAGCAGCTCGTGGGATTATCCTTCCTCACCTATATAACTGTTATTCTGCAGGAAGGGGATTTAGATACACAGGAAAAATACTGCGATTTAACCAATTGTCTTTACATACTGATAACAACTACTAAAATGCTCTGAAACAAAAAGCCTGACATTAGCGCCTAGTTTAAGGTCAATGTACTTTGCAGACAAAAGATTTTTGTTTTGAATTGGGGAAAAACAGAACGGGAAACTGAGCATTTTCAGTTTTTGAAACTTTTTTTTTTGTGAAGTTTTTTGAAGAAAATGAAAACCAGAGTGAAGGAGGCTGAATGCTGAGGCTGCTGCCACAAGTATCCAAGAGGTATCCCACCATGAGGAGATGAGCCTTCTGTCTGTCAGTTTGGATCAACCTGTATGAATTTACTGATGAGGGAG
>NW_023340098.1:0-5075 GCF_004916995.1 Morone saxatilis | reverse complement strand
CAGGCGGGGGAGTCCAACAACAGAGTCCAACACAGTGCTCACAGAAACTACAGAGTCCAAAACCACAGAGTCCGACACACAGAAGTCCACAACACAGAGTCCAACACAGAGTCCACCCACAGCGGAAGTCCAACACAGAGTCAACACACAGAGTCCAAACACAGGTGTCCACAACCACAGGAAGTCACAGAGCTCAACACCATTGAGGGTTCCACACACAGAAGCCAGACACAGAGGTCCATACAGCAGAGTGCCACAGACACACGAGTCCATACATACAGAGTCCAACACAGAGTGCCACAAACACAGAGTCCAACACAGAGTCCAAACACGTCTCAACACAGCAGTTCCAAAAGTTCCAAAGCTTAACATTAATGCTAACGTAACATGTTAATGCTAGGCTAGTCTGGACATATTGTCTGATTGTGCTGTTAGCTGATAAAGCGTTAGCTTGCTGCTAACTTAGCAAAGGACACTGTCGCTATGCTTGCCTCTGGCTAATGTCTCTCTCCTCCTGGTGTGTCAAGGTGGAGGACTCTTCTACTCCTCTCTCCTCCCTGTCAGGATCCAATGTTTCCGTCCTTCTCGGCTCTCTCTCAGCGGTGTTGCTGATCTTGGCCACAGGTTTTTCTCTTTGTCTGGCTTTAGCGTCGTAACTTTCAACAACCACAGGACGCTAACCAACTACAGACGATTTTAACTGTACGTTTACAAATGTTTCTAATTAAAACACCTTATTTTCTGTCTGCAGGTGGAATATACAGAAGAGCCTTTGAAGAAGCGGCTGGTGGAGCTATCAAAGCACAAAGGACAACACCGCCCATCCCTTGGGATCTGGGATTTTGTTGAAGTAGTTACAGGTTCCTAACTCATCCCACAAGTGCACTCTCATCACGGGCTCCCTTCAAATCCAAGGTTGCGGCGTATTAGGAAACACATCTATTAAACTGGCATTGAAGTGAACTATTGGTGACTTTTGAGGAGGCCGTCTCGCTCAGTATTTTTCAAGGATTGGGTGTATATGATTTTTCAGTTTTATCTGTCATTCAGCGAAGCTTGAGACGGAGGATTCACTGTAAGGAGACAGAAACTGAGGTTCTTTGGTGCCAGGTTCTCTGTTGTCGTTAACTGAAAACCAGGTATTGGTATAAGAACTCTGTTGGTCCCACGTGTATGCTGACGGCGTCTGTTATTCTTCTCCTCCAGTTTCTCCTTGCTGGAAGAACCCTCCTCACACTGCATCTATGAGATCCGGATGGAGCGAAAGACCACGTTGCAGGAGAACATCTACACCCTGGGACCTAGGGGAAGGCCCGGTTCACACCTGCGGGACCACCAAAACTAAAACTGGATTTAACAGAGGAAAGAGTGCACATTAGAACCTTTCACATTACCATTAAATAAAAGGCACACACACACGTTTATCTATAAGACAGATGTGTTTGGCTGCTTGGTTTATGGTTTATTTCCAGGTGGTGAAATCGAATCAATCTTTCGACAACATCGGGGGTCCGGTTGCCGTCAAGCAGTGATTGTAAAAATAACATCCCAGCCCACTTTTCTTTTTTCATCCTGGTATGGTTACACAGAAATTATCTGTGAAACCAACAGGAAAGTATTTTTACCGATTACATTAGTTTTTATTTCAGCTTTTTTAGGTTCTTTATTGTTTTAAAATGTTTAGTTTTTTTATTCATTGGTATTTATTGCTTTTTAAATGAACGAACTAGTGTCAGAATATGTAGTACATTGGGACTCACAGTGAAAGCCGATCATTGGTTCCCAAAACATGAGGGTAGAGGGGAGGGAGCGCCACTAGGGTCGCCAAAGCTTTTTGAAATGAAACAGGGAAAGTTGTTTTGTGTTCCTGTTAAGGAACAGGAAGTCAAGGGGATGTGGTGGACTCTGTGTGGTGGACTCTGTGTTGGACTCTGTTGGATGAGAGAAGGCACTCAGGAGCATAAAGGTCACAACCTTTAGTAAGTAATTCATCTGAAAGCTAACTAACTAGCTAATTGACATCAGATGTAGATAGCTAGTTACATCTGAAAGCTATTGTTGACTCAATGCTAGCTATCAATTGTTTTAACTTTTAGATGTAAATAGCTCGCTAATAAGTGGCGTAAATTAACTTGCTAGTTACCTAGCTACAGAGCAACAAGCTAGCTAACTAGCTACCTAGCTAATGTAGCTATAAAGTAGGTCTTTGTACTCAGTGAGGTCATAGATTGTCTGTAACGGCCCTCAGAAACACTTCGCTCCGGCGGCGTCAGAAGAGAGAAAGCGTTTGATTGGACTCATCAAATTATTAAAATAATTACTTTTATTGATTATCAGGAAACTCTAAAATACCATTAAGAACACCTGGAGATACCTGAAACCAGGTCAGCTGTTTCCTGTTACTCACAGTGACGGTGTCGGACAGCAGCCGGGTGGAGTTCCTCCTCAGAAGGTCCAGTTGAGACGACAGCAGAGATTTCCAGTTTACTACACAGAGACAGACACATGAACTCACTCAGAGTTGCACCAGTAAACCCAGTCGACAGAACCAGCTGATACCAGGTACACCGGACCTGGACGTGGTCTCACCTGTGGAGGTGAACGGCTCCGTCACTCGATTGGTTGTTGCTGTTGTTGTGGTTGGAGGTGAACTGGTGACCGGAGCTGAAACCAGATCAAACTACGGTCAGATTACCAGATACCAATAACCGTTTACATTAAAATCATCAAACATACAATCAAAGAATAAAAGATAGAGGTTTTATGTAAATCCTATTAAAATAGGTGTTTTTACACATTTCCTGCTAAAAATACAGCGTTTGTGTCAAATTTGAAGGGCTCTAACATCTGAATGGAATATATGGCGAAAATATTGTGTCTACTGATGTTACGGACGTTTGTGTTGCGCAAGTCTACAGCTTCACAGCTAGAAACAAAGGAAGTGAGTTTGTGTGGAATTGGTTGAATTTATGTTGTGTTCTTTTTTATGTAAATGTTATTTGACAACAAAACAAAATTATTCTGTTAAAATATTTTCACTCAATTTAGAGAATTTCATAGCTTTTTGTTCTGGGAATCAAATAATTTTCCATCTTTCCTGCTAAAAATACAGAGTTTGATTGATGTTTGCTCTGACATTGGAATGAAATAAATTACAAGTCAAGGTTATAATTTGAGATGCCAAAATGTCCTCAGATCATAGAGATAGTGTGAAAAGTAGCCTATTTGTGGGTATTTTGTGTGCTAAGTTCCTTCAGTGTTGTTATGTGCAAAGCAGAACCTTTAACTCAATTATTCCAATGCCTTATTATCAATAAAGTGTTATTGTTTAAAAATCATTGTTATACCCACTGACACAACTACAGTAACTCAACCATTGTTCAGGGAAAAGGACCTGGACGAGCCCCCATTTGTGTTGCCAGTCAACTGCCCATGTAGACATGTAATCAGTGTGTCTCACCTTTGACTACTCTCAGGTTCATGATCACCTTCTTGTCGTTGAACATCCCGTCGATGTCCACCCTGCAGCAGTACGGCCCGCTGTCTGTCCGCCTCACATTCAGGATGTCCAGGTCCATCTGTCCGTCCAGGACGTCCCCATTCAGCCGGTACCGGTCTGCCACCTGCAGCACCAGGGTCAGGGTTAGCCAGAACCATTTCATTTTATTTTCATTTTATTTTCATTTTATTTTCATTTTATTTTCATTTTATTTTAATGGTACACATTAATGAACTGTGTCTGGGTGCTGTGTGTGTTTAGAAACTGCGTAGCGTGCAGCATTCATGAAGTGATAAAGAAAGAGAAGAAAAAACTAAATTAAAAACTTTTCCCAACCTGACCTTGGAGATGACGCCGTTCTCGTCCGTCTGCACCAGGATGTTGTTGCACCAGAAGGTCCCGCAGCCGCGACCCCAGCAGACCCGGCTCAGACCGTAACGCTTCACTGAGTAGTGACAGGACAGAGAGGCCACGCCCCCCTCCGCCACTTTAAAACAGGAAACAGACGACAGGTGTCCACCTGCAGCACAGAAACAAACTGTACGCTGAGGCTTAAAACTCAGTAACACAAGTACAATTCTACTGTCTACATCTGAGAAATATTACAGTCAGAGCACTTTAACTACATTTTACTCATATACAAACATTTATTTTCAATACTTGTAACAGACTATTTTTTTAGGTGTGATATTAGTATATTTACTGCAGGAAACAATCTGAATACTTCCTGCTGGTGTTTCCTGGTGTTGTGATGTCAGCAGTTTGTGTCTCACCTGACAGGACGAAGAGGACGATGATGAAGGTCTGAGGCGTTGGACATCGGCGAGGCGACGCGGTGGCCATCCTGTGACTGTGTGTGTGTGTTTACTGTCCAGTTAGACGACAACAGTATGACTCTGTGACAGAGCTGTGTGTGTGTGGAGGGAGGAGCGAGACACACAGTGTGTTACTGTCTCTGTTTGTGTGGTTTACTGTGTGTGTGACGTCTCCATGATGAAGTCTTCATTGATTCTCTGAAAGTGGAAAGTAACATTTACTCAAATGAGGGAAGATACTGAATCCTGTCTGTCTATAATAATCAGTGTGTGTGTGTCAGTGTGTGTGTATCAGTGTGTGTGTGTCAGTGTGGTGTGTGGAGAAATCAAAAATAAGAATTGCTAATAAAAAAAGCTGGTGTTGAAAAGTGTACAACCAGTTGGTGCACTTGTGTCAGTGTGTGTTGTGAAGAGTAAAAAAAAACAAATATACTTGTGTCAGTTGTGAGAAGAAGAATGATGAGATCAAAGTGTGAATGTTGATATCAGATAGTAGTAATCACAGTGTAAGTAGTCAGATGATGTTACAGTGTGTGTATGAGCACGTGCAGTTGTAGTGTGCATTATAGAATCCTTGGTGCCATTGATGGCTGAATAATTCAATGTGTTTCATATGTGGATGAAGAAGTCAAAAAGGTTGTAGAACCTATTATGTACACACACAAGAGCTTCTTCGCAATCATCACACAAAACAGGAAGATACCCAAACACACAGAGTTCCACAAACAGAGTCCAACCACAGAGTCCACAACACACAGTCG
>NW_023340097.1:0-2127 GCF_004916995.1 Morone saxatilis | reverse complement strand
TAATTCCGTCTAGCTGTAAACATACAATTCAGAAGAAACAAAATAAGGTGCTAATAGAGAAAATAAACTGGCGACAGGGGCAGTTACATTCCCACCAAATCACAAGTGATTTCTTAGAACTTGGAGACAAACATACTGCATAAATAAATTAAATAAAAGGCTAACATAACCATGGAACAACTAATAAACTGTGTGTGAGTGTATGATAGAACTTTCAGTCTGCTTCTAGCAATGTAACTGTTTTCTGAATGGGTCTCTCCAGGTAAACAGGTTTCGATGTACACTTTCCTCTTCCATCCAGGGAGGAGTCACTGATGAGTAACTTGAGTCTCCTCACTCTTTCATCGCTTCCAGGATACACCTCGATGACTCTTGCTAGCCTCCATTGGTTTCGTGGTGTAGCATCATCTTGCAACAGAACAATCTCACCGACCTTTGCATTTCTGCAATCTTTGGTCCACTTCTGTCTGTGTTGGAGATTCAAGAGGTACTCCTTTTTCCATCTTACCCAAAAGTTGTTGGCTAAGAGTTGAACTCTGCGCCATCTTTAGAGAGGTAGAGATCCTCCTTGACAAACTTTCCAGGAGGAGGGAGAATGATTGTGGATTTCATGGTCAAGATGTGGTTTGGTGTCAAGGGCTCTGGACTAGTAGAATCATTCAGATGATCAGTGGTTAGAGGTCTGCTATTCACAACCGCCATAGCCTCATATAGAAATGTTCATAGGGAAGAGGAGTCAAGTTGTCTGGACGACTGTTCTAGAATGGACGCCAGGACACTTGCTGATTTTCTTCAGATTTGTCTTTCCCAGACCCCACCCATATGACTTGAGGCCAGGGTGTTCATGATGAACTCGCAGCCCAAATCTTTGAGCTCTTCTTGATTCATCTCTTTCAGTGCTTCAATGAACTCATGCTTTCCTCCAACAAAGTTCATCCCTTGATTACACCTTATCTGCTGTACTGATCTACGAATGGCGATGAATGAACGCAGAGCATTAATAAAGGCATCTGAGGTCAAGTCATCAAGTGCTTCAATGTGAACTCCTCTGGAACACATGCAGGGGAGCAACAGCCCATAACGCTTTAGCTCCTTTCTTCCTTCCTTAATGTAAAAAGGGTCTGAAGCAGTCCATTCCACAGTAAGTGAATGAAGCAATTGTTTCTATCTGCTCTTCTGGAAGGTCTGCCATCCTTTGTTGCTCTGTGAATCTTCTGCAACTTGTGCACTTGTAAATATGGGATAAAACAAGCTTGCTGCAACCCAGGATCCATATGCCATTGGATCGGATAGTGATAGTGCTTGACGAGCAATGCAGAAACATGACTGTCTCTAGGAAGGACTGCTGGATGCCTCACATGTGGATGTAGGGCAGCATGAGTTAAGCGGCCTCCTACTCTGATTACACCTTGATCATCCAGGAACGGACAAAGTTTATGCAACTGCTTGGCTTTGTCTTTGACCTTTGTCTCCTTATGATGTCTAAGGCATTGCATTTCTTGAGAGAGGGTTGCTTCCTGAACCATCTTGATTATGGTCAGCTCCACCTCTTTCCTTTCCTCCAAGCTCGAGGCCTCACAGGACTTTGGCTTGAGACCTTTGATTTTCTTAGCACGGCGCTTGAGTCTGGCAAAAGCCTTCACCATTATTGCCCAGTCTGAGAACTTGTGTAGGCAATCTAAATTTGTTTTTGCTTCTTCTTCTTCTGAGTGTCATAAACCTGGGCTTTCTTGACCTCTGGGTCACTGCTCTCTATCTCTCCCACCATGATAACTCCAGTTGGTAGCTCTTTCTTCCAAAGAAGGTCTGGACCTGTGAACCAGTTAGAAGCTGTGAGTTGTTCTGCCATGACACCCCTTGAGGCATGGTCAGCTGGGTTGTCTTCTGAAGCTACATACCTCCATTGTCCGGCCTCTGTGCTTAGTTTTATGCGTTCAACTCTATTTATTACAAAAACATGAAATCTTCTGGCTTCGTTACTGATGTACCCAAGTACAACCCTTGAGTCAGTCGAGAAAAATTCTTGTTGGCAGTCTGTCTCTAGTTCTTTCTTGGGCATGTCACTGGTCCGGACTGCTACCACTGCTGCTGACAGCACGAGCCTTGGTATGGTCGTGACCTTAGTAG
>NW_023340096.1:2722-4707 GCF_004916995.1 Morone saxatilis | reverse complement strand
ATTTATGTAGGGATGCGTCGATATTGATTTTCTGCGACTAGTATCGACGATTCAATATTGGCTCAACTTCATTTCCGATACTGATATCACCCATACCCGGGGATAGTATGCAGGCGCGTTTTCTAGCCAAGAACTGTTAGGGTAACAACACTGGAACATATCTACTGTTTGTTGGAATTAACGATTATGCTCGATTTTATCTGTGAGCGCCACGGACTGACATAGAATGAACATGGGCGTTTACAATGCAAACTGTATGGTGCAAGTATTAGGAGAACAGAGCTGTCGAGACTTTCATTGATTGAATACTGCTAGAAGGCGCTGACGCCTAACACTGAGCGTAGGGGGAAGGGCGACGTTTAGTCGGACACCCTAGAGTTCTGTCATGTCTAATAGACACAATTGCATTTCCTGACTGGTGGTGTGGTGTGTGCTGTGTGTGTGTGTGTATATGCATTACCTGTCCATCCATCACTCCAAGTAGAGCTTGTTCCATCCACTGCACTGGTTCAATGAAGTAAGACGTACACTGGACATCTCCTAGACAACAACACGTTTCATATCATTAACTAGAGAAAAAACTTCACATTCAGTATGTGTGGTTATTGCAATGGGACATTTTCACTGCAAACATTTTGACTTGCCATTGTAGGCAAAGCATGTGTTACAAATAAGATTAACAATGACTGTGTTCTATTAATGTGTCCCAGTAAGTCTTAACAGTGTAAGTGAAGCAGGTGGGTCTGGTGCAGATTACAAGATGATTTGCCTGTGTCAGACAAATTTCTTTAATAGGGGACTAAAACCCTCACACTCATGCCTGTCAGGACAGGTCGTCTAAATCTGCAAAAACTGAAAATTTGTGTGTGACAAAATCATCCTAAACTCCATTGATTTTTTTAGTGACTCAGTGTCAGCTGGGGCTGAAGACTACAAAAAATAAAAATAACAAAAATCTGTTGGTGTGGAGTTAGAGAGATGTGATATTACCATACCTCTGCAGCCGCCTCATCTCTGCTTTCATCCAGAAGCTCCAGGCTGCATTAGCTGCTACTAGCATAACACAACTGAACCTGTACGGTCGAGTCGATACAGAGAGTTGCACTGTGAGTTATGTAGCTGTCAGGTTTTGACATAACTCTTGATAAACTCTGTTATACGAGTGTGATGCTAAATCAGTGCAGTACTCTCTTTCTGAGCTTTCCACATCTTACGTTGGTCTTTTTTATGATTCAGGAGGAGTGCGAGTGCCTGAATGAGTTGTGTGTCACTGCTGCAAACAACAACTGTGTTGATAAGTGAGTACAATAATACAATTACATTATAGTACAAAACAAAATCACTTTTTTTCAAACTCCTCATGCAGTACTTCTGCCTCTCCACGGCCCTCATTCAACAAACCCACAACCCCTTGAGCAGGCGAGACTCCTCTGGGCTAACAGTACAGTTGTGTTCTTACCAGTGAGGTTACTTGACTTCTTGTGACCAAAGGCTGGCGCTCCTTCTCCTACTGGGTGACTGAGGATACTGGATTCACGGAACAGAGTCCGTCTGCAGAGGAGAAGGTGGAGGATGAGCACAGAACCGGGGTCAGGATGTGCATTTCCTAAAATGTTGAATTATTTCTTTAACCACTGTGATTAGAGGACTTTGTATTATAACATAAATGCACTATTATTCTTCCTTGTTGGCATCAAAATTCAGGAAGAAAAGGTCTTTGACTACTCCCATGTGAATTCAGCATCATTGTCTCCACCTTTCACCTGCACTTTCTGCAGCGATAGGACACTTCCGAAGAGCTGGAGTGGGCGGGGTCAACGGCAAACAGCTCCCTGGGAACATGCTGCAACTCTACTCAAACACACAATATAATAGAAATCATTTTCAAATAAATTATGATCCATGTAAGAAAAGTGTGTGTTAGCTACTGATCTGTACTCTTGTCTAGGTTTTTAAAAACACAATTATTGTGTGTGTGTGTGTGT
>NW_023340096.1:2267-2558 GCF_004916995.1 Morone saxatilis | reverse complement strand
TCATCTATCACTTATTTGTCCTGATTGGAATAAACAAACATGTACTCCTAGGGGTTGTGTCCACATAGCATTTTTTTCCTGAGCGCCAGTGTCTTCTTCAGTTGTTCCCAATGAGGAAAGAGTGAGTGCGCCCGCATGCAGTCGCCTAGAGAGAAAGCACCCAACCTCTTTTTCAGAGCGCTCTGCCTTTTTTGGACGACAGTTCCGAGTGCTTCTAGTGAAAATCTCTGAACTATTCAGAAAGGCACTGGTGACATCACAGTCACACATTTTCAGGCAACCAATCATATT
>NW_023340096.1:0-2219 GCF_004916995.1 Morone saxatilis | reverse complement strand
ACACACACACAGCCACACACACACACACACGACAGGTCAGGAAAATGCATTTTGTTTGTTACTGTAGACAGTATAAAAATTAGCAGAATTAGGGGTTGCCGATAATATTCGGCCCTCCCTCCTTACTAGTAGTTAGCGTCAGCGCTCTTACAGTACGTTAGATACAATTGAAAGTTGAGAGTTGTTCTCTTATTTTGCACAGACGGCGGAGTGTTTGCATTGAAACCATGTTCATTCGTATGTGCAGGTCCAGTGGGGATCACAATAAAATGAGCGGCGATAACCGCACAATGGGAATCCCGGCGGGGTGTGTGGTTGAATTCACAATAGTAGGTGAGACTAGTGTGGATGGTTGGGGGTAGCCTGTAACGGTGTGTTGGTGTAACAAGAAGGCCTGATATATCGGGGTATCGGGTAAGATATCGTGTATCGGGAGAAATCTGGAGAGTTGGACCTGGATATCCGGAAGTATCGATAATCGCAGCGGAAAAGTCAATATCGAGCATACCACATAAAATACTCCCAGCCCACTGACCGTGCCCCCGGCGTGTACACTGGCTGTGCTCTGATTGATACTATGTAGATTTATATGATAAGGTAAATAATCAGATGGAGCTTTTAATTTCAAGATTATCTTACTTTAATGTGTCACAAATTGTAGGTTAGCTAGAGTGTTATGATTTGTGACGCATTGTATATGTGTGTGTGTGGTTGTGTGTTGTGTATGTGTGTGATCTTATAGAGAACATATTGCTTCGATCATAAAGGACCTAGAGTCAAATTTGGTGTTTTTGTGTGTTTGTATTTGTTTCTGTCTTTGCGTTTGTCCTCTTGTTTGCTGCTGCCTTGAGAGAACGTGACCTGTTTCTTTTTGGTTTGCCTATGCATTTGTCTTCTCCTTTAAAGAATAATATATTATATAATTTGTAGTGGGGATGTGCACGACCACCCCACCCGCCACCCGTCAATTGCTCAGAGGCTCCGTCTAACCCAATTGTAGAAGAGCACTGCAAAAACACAAGGAATTAACCTCTCTTATATCCAATGAGAGCACTCTCTAGACCTCTTATTTTTTAGGACTGCACAGTTCCGAGATGTAGCTGTCTTCTGTTTAAGGTTGAAATTATCTAACTCTGGGAATAACAGTATTATCAGATCAAGGCAGCCACATCGGATGCGCAGTTCAAGTCACGAAGCTTGGGTCAAACCGATTATCATTGGCATACCATTAAATGTGGATGATTTTTTGAGATGGTAGGACTTGCGACTAACTTCGGCACTTGGTTCATGACCCACAGACAAATTGAGGAGGCAGAGAAACTTTTAGTTTCCCTGAGAAAGAATTCGTGGAATTCTAAGTCTTTCCGATATCTTCGAGGACTTTCATCCCGAGTAACCGGATATATGCAGGCTTTACACCAAAAACTGGTATTTAGGGTAACAATCGCTCAGAGACTTAGCAAACTCATCCAATATATACTGAGACAGAATAAGTATATAGACGTGACACTGAGAAGTCACTATCGTCCTACGGTTTATTACTTTTGGCTTGTGCATGTCCTCTCTCGCCACTTGATTCGCAGCACCAAGAAACATGGTCCATCAACGAGTGCTCCTCTCCACTTGAAGGGTGCACGCATCTCGTGGTCGCGAGTTCAAATGTCGAGGAAGCAGGGTCTCACCTCATACCCAACACATTTTTACGTACACATGGAGTTTTAGCGACATCTAGACCAGCAAGATATATCGGGAGCTATGAAAAAGCCTTACTAGCTATATTATAAGGTGACGCCACAGCCATGCTATTTCTTCGGGGGCTACCCTTAATTGCATTCATTAAACATTCTTATCACCATTATTACAGAGTTCATATGCTGTCAAGATGTTTCTTAAGAATGACCTGATAACGTACCACCCGTGTATCGTTTTTTTCTCTCACCACCCAAACACTCGTCTGCCAGAAAAACATTATGTGGACACAAGCCTTTAATCTCACTAACCTCTGGTGGTATCTAGCCTTACAGCTCAAGTACAAACAGTAAAAACAGTTTACAGTTTACACACACACACACACACACACACTTACTGCACATCCTGTTTGACACCCTTCAGTCTGTGGTAAGCCTCAGTGAAACCCAGCTGGTATCTCTTCATTAAATAAGCAGTAACGATGGTGGCACTGCGACTCCGCCCGGCCTGGCTGACACACACACACACAC
>NW_023340095.1:25936734-25942274 GCF_004916995.1 Morone saxatilis | reverse complement strand
AAGGACAAGGGCAGACTGCAGCGTGTCATTCTCTCCATTGAGAAGGTAATCGGCTGCAATTTGCCATACCTCGAGGACCTGTACACCGTCAAGACCCTGAAGTGTGCAGGTAAGATTGTGGCTGACTCCTTTGAAACACTTCCCTCTGGCAGGGAGGTGCGGTCCATCAGGACCAAACCTCACACCACAAGAACAGTTTTTTCCCATATGCAGTTGGCATACTAAACAAAATTGCAAACCAGAAGAAACAAAACCAATTACTAAACCTATTATTTGTTTTGTGTCTCTTGATTTGACTCTCTGACAACAAATGCTAATAAAGCTCTGATCCAACAACCCAACTACTTTCGGAGTAAAAATCTTTCAATGAATAATACATAATTAACTATTTAATTAAGTTTTGTTGCACTGTTGTGGAAAAGGTTTCTAATGTGAATGGTAAATGGACTGTACTTATGCAACGTCTTTCTAGTCATTCGACCACTCAATGCGCTGTACACTACATGCACACTCACCCATTTGCACACATTCACACTGATGGCAGTGGCTGTCATGCAAGCTGCTCATCAGAACGGAAACTAAGCATTCATACACACTCATACACCGATGCACAGCATCTGGAGCAATTTGGGGTTTGGTATCTTGCTTCAACATGCAGCCAGAAAAGCCGGGGATCGATTGAACTGCCAGCCTTCCCATTGAGTGGACGACCCGCTCTACCTCTGAACCTACTATAGATAATAATGTATCTTTGGTAGTCAATTAATTACAACTGTTAGTTCAAGTCATAACAAACCCTCTGCTAAAATTTGTAAAATCAAGATTAATGCAGTGGACTGAGGAAGTGTAGGGGTTTTTTTACCAGGCACAATATGGTACAAGCCCTTTCTGTCAGAATAGTAGTGAAGAAGCATCTTCCCATCGTCTGTCATCTCCACTCGGAAAGACGGTGCATTCATTTCCTAAAAAACAGGTCAGATGTTTTACGATAATAAAAAACACAACAAATTGAAGCAATTCAAGAAACTCTTGTCACAACATAATACATATATAAGAGCTGTAAAAGTGGACTGCATGCATGGATGAAATTGTGCCTGGGTACAAATGTATCTTTTGTGTCGCTTTTAGCCATATATTGCAGATTAATCAAAACTGTATAATGTTGGTTGAAAATAGATCCTGAACTTCAGGACACTGTTTATGCTGAAGATGAAAAATATATGTCTGACTTCTTCGCTTTCTAAAGCAGATCCACACTGATCCTCATCTCTGCAGATATAAGACTGTAGGATACTACAAACTCAAAACCGTCAAACCCAAAAACCAAATAGTTGTCTCAGGGAGGAGAAAGAGACAGTAATGAGCTCCCAGAGGGTTTTTAAAGGAGGAGGTGTGACCAATTTACTGACGACCCTCTGTCACGCCCACTTAAAGTACCTGCACGGAAAACAGCCAGACAAGCAAATGGCAGTTGGGGTGAAGTGCACGGCAAGAACAGTTCGATTTCTGAACTCTTTCTAAGTTAAAACATTAGTATTGTTTTGTTTAAAAATGATTATGAACTTTTATTTTTATATTCGAGGTCTGAAAACGTTTTTTCTGTTATTTTGACCAGTTGTCATTTTCTGCAAATAAATGCTCTAAATGACAATATTTTTATTTGGAATTTAGGAGAAATGTTGTCAGTAGTTCATAAAACAAAAATTTTCATTTTACTCAAACAAAATTACAGGAAAGTCAAGTCAATCTTTTTACAATACTCATATGGAGGACCTTTTATTGTCAAAGTGAAAACATATTTCTACAAAGTGATCTATATAAAGTATTTGTTTGCATAATGATTCCCAGCTCTAAGTCAATATAGAGTAGCTTTGTGGTGGAGTGATGGCTCCCATCAAGCAGAAAGCCTTGAATGCAGTTGCCACACACTCCACTGCTTTATGGGACGGCTGTGGCTCAGAGGCTCAGAGTGGGTCGTCCCCTAATCGTAAGGTTGTTGGCTAGATCCCTGGCTCCTCCTGCCACGTGTCGAAGTATCCTTGAGCAAGATACTGAACCCTAAATTGCTCCTGATGCTGTGCATGTGCATGTGTATGAATGTTAGTTAGTTTCTGTTTGATGGACTTTGCCATCACTGAGTGAATGTGTGTGAAAGGGTGAATGTGGCACGTAGTGTAAAAGCGCTTTGAGTGGTCGGAAGAGTAGAAAGGCCCGCCTATACACATACACGTCTATTTACCATTTACTTTCTTCCATGGAGTTTTTTGTGCTTTCTCGGTCTCGCAGGTTTTCATGGAATCCAGGGTGGAGCCTCCTGCCATGCGACGTGCTTGACTCCCCCATTGCTTTATGATCAGCTCGACTATTTTATTGTTATTATTATTATTATATTATTATTACTACGGATACTATTATTACTTAATCACTGCTCATTGTCGCCCATCGTCGTGTCATCCGTGCATCATGCATCTTCGTCTATGTTGCCTCCAGTCAGCTGGAGCTAATTAGTTTAGTTGTTTGGCTACTGTTGTTGCCTGGTGCACCGTTTGTCTCTGTCGTCTTGTCCCTTCTGTCGTTACTCTTTCCCCTCCTCTCGTCTCTCTGGGTCTCTCTCTCCTTTGCCTTCTCTCTCTCTCTCTCTCCCACCCCAAGCTGTCGAGCCAGATGACACCACCCACCTTGAGCAGAAGGGTCTGTCCGGAGGTTTTCTGCCCCTTAACAGGAAGTTTTTCCTTGCCCGCCAGTCGCCCAAGTGCTTGGCCTGCATGGTAGGAACCTCCTTGGGGTCTCTGTAAACTAATTTTATAAGGAGTTCGGTCCTAAGATCTGCTTCTTATTTGAAAAGTGTCCATGGAGAAACCTCTGGTCCCACCTTTGTATTGCACACTGTTGCAGCAGTAATTTCCCTCCGGGATAAATAAAGCTTCTTGAATCTTGAATCTTATAAATTGGCGCTATACAAATAAAACTGAATTGAATTGAATTGAATTAACACATCAACTTTGAGGACAAAATGTTCACTTTCTGCCGGATATAGCCCACCCACGGAAAGGTGCCATCATAATGAGATAATCAGTGTTATTCACTACATTGTCAGTGCTCAGAATGTTATGGCTGATGGGTGTACAATATATGTATGTATATATACTTATGTGTCTGTAAAAACACAAAACTCTAGAAACACAAGATAAAGGGCTATACATGTCGACAGTCTTCTTGTCAGTTCGACATCAATATAACTCATGAAGATAAACTGTATTCTGTACAAACTCCATCGCCTCAACTCGCCTAGCCTCCATTGGTTAGCTGCAAAGACCACGGGAATAAGGGGAACAGTTTTAAAAATAAAGATTTCTCATTAAAATAAATGCTGGTTGGTGGATGAGATACACTGCAAATTAAACACAGACTCATAACACTGTTAATTCACTGTCTGTCAAGTGTGTGTCTGTTGGTCCATGGCTATTTCTGACATTTGACAAATATAAAGGGAAATCCCTAAGGCAGTTAATTTGACACTTATAGATCACAGTTTAGTAAATTAGAAATAGGCTTCTTAGAATCTGCGTAAGCAAGGTTTGTTATGCTTAGTATTCTTTTTGAATTGAACGTAAGCACACCGTTGGAAATTATATTAAGTCTAAGTTTAAATCTAAAAATCTTTTTATAAATGAGGCTCACGTGAGAGGTTTTTACTTCAGTAAACTGCTAATAAGCAACTAGTTGATGGTCTTATATGTGTATCTTAAATTAAAGTGTTACGAGAGCTTCATTCAGAGCTGGTATGAGCTGGCTGGAATATTCTGCCGCTATAGATAAAACAGTTTCAGACAATCGTTGGATTTGCTTGTTTTCCTGTGCTAATGTGTAGTTTCCCTGTTATTTTGCCCATCTTTTTCATCTAGTTTTCCAAAGTTGGCTGTAGCCAGCCTTCTGTCTGCATTTGGGTCCTCTTTGTCTTATCAGAGGTGGATTTTATTTTTAATTGTGATTGTTATTGTTAGTAATTAGTCATTTTAAATAATCAAAAGTGTCCATGGTAGGCATATGATACTTAAAATATTTCATTTTGACATTTCTGTTGCACGTATTAAACAAAAAGATACAAAAATTAGTAAGTATGAGAGGTGTTGGTAAGTATATTTTTGAACTTTTGGGAAAGCCAGGCTAGCTGTTTTCCCTTGGCAGTCTCATAGCAATTCAAAGCCCTCTGATTATAAATATATACATTTTAAACTAAACTAGTGTATATATTTGTCAGATATGAGCTACTTTCAGTGTTTCGTAGTCTTGTCACTTCTGCTATAAGCACAGCCTTGCTCTTTGCTCTGTTATACTGACCACCTCTCTGAATTCCTACAGGTGCATCAGCATGAAGCAGGGTGTAACTGGAAAAGAAGATGGAGCTGAGTCGACCTTTTCTGGATGTTAAACATGGATATGTAATGTATTACCTTCTACTTGTTGAGTTGGAGTGTACTTCTCCAGTTGTGGAGTCAGATCCAGCTCTACAGTTAGTTGGTGATTCTCTGTCAGAGCAGAGCAGCCTCCCCTCTGGGTTGCCCATGTGATCAGGAGCGACAGGCGCCGGTAATGCAAAAATAATCTGCTGATCTCCACTGTAATTAAACAGATGGAATGAGGTCTTTACTGCTCGCCTCAAATAAGCCTTAAGTTCCCCCAAGCCACAGACCGAGATGTGCATCAAGGAGCGATGAGAGCCACTAAGGAGGGGGAATGCAGTGAGATCAGAGGAAGACTCGGCATCACGACCTGTAATCTGCTCCTTTCTACAAAACATAGAACCATACCAGTCTTCTTATGTGTTTAACTTTTACAAATAAGTAAAAATAAATTAAATACAATTTCAGAATAATTGTGTACAAAGTAGGCATGTAAAAAAACACACACTATTGCATTAAAATACTAGTACTGAATAAATTTCAAAGAACTTGCTTGGCAGATTTTTGTCTCTGTCCAGCTTCCATCCTTCAAATACCACATACAACCATGAACCTTTTCAGGAACCCTGGAACCTGCATTTTGACAAAAAGAACCATAGACTAATGGCCAAGATTGCACTGGTTCTATAGGCAATGCTCGTGATTTCAGCAAAAGCGCAGTGGTGCATTCCAGAAGCGTCTCTCCACTCTGCTCCATAGACAATATGCAGCTGGTCTATTTTTGACAGAAGACCAACTCACGTCAAGCAGCACAGAGTAGATGCAGGAAGGCAGTTAGTCAGACACAGAAACGGCGTAGAGAATCCGGTCGATTTTCCAAATAAAATACTGCAAGACTTTGGATCAAATTTCAGGCTACATCAACATTACATCACAACCTGTGGCACCAGCACTAAGGTCAAGGAAAAAGGACATAATACACAACACCATCCACTCGGGTTAGCTAGGGACAGACCCAACAAAGTAGAATCTGCACACAGTTCAGCTCACTCCCAGGCCTTCATTTATTTGTATAGCGCCAATTCATAACAGAAGTTACCTCAGGACACTAAACCAAACTCCTTATAAAATTATTTA
>NW_023340095.1:25934995-25936650 GCF_004916995.1 Morone saxatilis | reverse complement strand
ATGATGAACATGAAGATGATGACGACGACGACAACAGCCACATCGATGGGAGATAATGAGCAATGATAATAATAATAATAGTAACTGTAATAATAATAATAAAATAACATTATTATATTATATACAATAAAAATCTCTCACGAGATAATATCTTGTAAACAAACAAAACATGTGGTTAAATCAGTGTGCAGTGTTTTTTTATAACTATTGAAAATATAACCATATAGTATAATTTTTTATGTCACTCCTATGTTATTTCTCCTCTGAAATGCGGTGGTCAGGAGCTGCTGTTTGTTTACCATACCCGATGCAGCTCTGTGGCAGCTGTTGAAAATGTCTTAAGTGTTAATATGTGGTCTGCCACAGAGTAGATTATTACACTGTCAGATTTAAATGAACTGATGATTTGGTGTGATGTGATACAGTAGTAGTTTGTTGCCAGTATAGGAGAAAATTATTATGTATAACAAATGCACATAACAAGAAACACATTTCAAGACCAACTAACACTGTGTTCTGTTTTTTCAAAATGTACTTGGGGGTGTAGTAGGTTACATGGACTGTGGAACGCATTTCAAATTGATCAGGCCTATCAGTACCGCAGTATCATGGAAAAGGGGGGCCCCAGGCCCCCTATTTTGATGGGGAAAGTTTGATTTATATCAGATGACAAAATTAGCCAATACAGTTTTAGACAGAAGAATGTATTGCTTTCTCATAGGCTGTGGTATATATGTGTGTATATATATATATATGTATATGTATATATATATATATATATACACATATATGACTAGCATAGAATGTATACTAAATAATAGATAGCAGCTATCGAGAATTTTACTCAGTTTTTTAGATGTTTGATGTTCAAAAGTAGTTAGGGCTCGGACCGTACTGGTTCCACAGACCTTGGCGCATTACATCTAATCAGATACTGTAACTTTGTTAGGCCTTGTATACTAATGGGAAAAAATAGCATTGCATAGAATGCAAATTAAATACATAAACAAAACATTGATTAGATAAATGCCACACTTCCACCACGCTAGTAGACCCATGTTGTGGAACTTTGTTTAAGCAAAACACTAAAAAGATATTTTTAACTGTTTTTATTATTTAATATAATTACAATAAATCTGTACTACTGTCAGGATTTAGTGAAAGTGTAGCAAATATGACAAGTAGTTATTTTTATAAAAGTTATAACTGCTGCAAGGTATAGGCCAAAGTGGCAAAAAGGAAGTAACTAATAACAAAAATAAACATTGAAAAACACAGTCTTTACAGTTAGCCATGCTGCAGTATAATATACTGTATATATAATAATATTCACAGCTATGTTTTTATGTGTGTGTTTAATCACCTGAAAATAGAAATCATTGTGGTTTTGTTACCTTAGAGTACGCTGTTTTTTATCTACTGAGGGAGTGGGTCTTCATCTATGGAGTCCACTATGTTCAACCGCCATGTTTCTACTGAAGCCTAGAACGGAAAAAACAACCGCTGCATCTACATAGGCCTTTTATGTTTTTAGGGAGTTCCGTGGCCACTGCGGTTTCTCCTACAATTCAATACAATTCAATTTTATTTGTATAGCGCCAATTCATAACAGAAGTTGTCTCAGGACACTTTTCAAATAGAGCAGGTCTAGACCG
>NW_023340095.1:25931487-25934895 GCF_004916995.1 Morone saxatilis | reverse complement strand
ACATATCCTGATAATAAAGAAAGATTAATCATATCCAGTAAAGAAGTGCCAATTAAGGGTACAACTTCTTTAAGCAGCCTAGTTGGGATCGGGTCTAATAGACAGGTTGATGGCTTCGTTGAAGAAATTATTGAAGTTAACTGATGAAGATTGATAGCAGAAAAACATTCTATATATATATCTGAGTCCCTTTCTATAGGTTATAACCAGCAGCCACTAAGTGGGCTGCAATATATAATCCTTCAGGTTAACTGTGGATAAATATGCATAATACTAATACTACACACATGCACAAAATATTGACCTGCATGTACATCAATGAACAAGATTTATTAGAAACTATAATAAAATGTAAAGTTGAAGTTGGTCAAGGAAGAGACACACATTTGGGATCTGCTCATTTCAAAGAAGGCAGAATGCTGATGAAAGGCCCCCAAATTTTCTGAAAGGTTTCAGGACAGTGCTTATTTTTGCCACTAATTGTTATTATAATATCTGACACAGTACAGAAAGGATCTCTACAGAGATAGACCTGTTTATTAAAGATCCTTTTTGTTAACCAGAAACAGGCGTTATATAGCTTTATATAGCTAAGCCACAGGACTCCATTGAAAACAGTCATTTTACCTTGCAGAACCTTGAAGTTGTATCACTGCCTTGATCAGTTGGTTTGTGTTATTGTGGGACTTTGGTGTTTTGAAGCTGCATTAGGTAATTTTTATAGAATTTTTTTTTTGCTGGAACTTTCACTACCGTACAGCAGTACACAAGACAGATAATCTGAAAAAATCTGATTCCTCTGGCACCTCCTAGTGCTCCTAATGGTATGATTTAGTTATGTCTTTATCATTACTTTTCACTTACTGTACCTCATAACTAGAGGTTCATTGCTGCCATTCGGTGTGTGTGTGCTCACTGTGACTAATCTGTACTACTGCAGGCTTTATGTTATCTCTCAGGCTAACATGTCCATGGGGGACTCATATGGGGCAGTGATGGGCTGGCATATGGGTCCTATTCGCTCATTAGGATGTTATTTGGCTGCTCAAATGTCCAACCCATAAAAATAAGTGCAGTTTCTTATATGTCCCCTGTGTTCACAAGGCTATGAGTATGGAGCCCCAAATCGTTCAATATTAAATAAATAATTAGGAAATAAATAATCACATATAGTTCAGTATGACATTTTTTATTTAAAAACACCCATTTTCAAACATCTGTTTTTATTTCATGCCTTTTTTTTCATGTCACATTTCATAATGTCATTTTGACTTCATATCACTTTACAATACAGTGGCATTGTCACTTCCTTTCAAGCCAAAGTCAACTACCCAGCTGATTTACACAGAAGGTTAAACTAATATCTCCTTTTATTTATTCAGTTTAATAATATAATAACCATGGAAATATATTTTGTTAATGTTTTAATAATTTCTTCAAGTACAGAGTATTATATGTTTATTGCGTTTATTTATATATTTTACACAATTTATTCATATGATAATTTATTTAATGATTTTTTTTTTATTTAAAACTGCAGTAGATCATTTCTAATATGTTTTTCTCATATTGCTGAAACCTTCACTATATCCTGACAGTAGTACAAGACAGATAATCTGTGAAAAAATGTGTTTCTCCTTCCTCCTAATGGCATTACCAAGAATCCACTGGGCCTGATTTTTCCCCAGATTACCTGTCTCATGTACTACTGTCAGAACACAGTGACAATTTCAGCAAATATGACAAAAGGTTTTGAATTTTTTTATTACCTACTGCAGCTTTAACGTTTAACAATCTTTTGGTTTCATTAACTTCAGAAGTAGTAACCAGCTATGGTTACAACATATCAATTATTATTATTATTATTATTATTTGTAATCTTTCAGTTCATAAAATCAAATCATCACATCTTCAACGTCAAAATTCTTGCTGGGATCCATCAGGTTCTAGTCCTTTATCTAGAGGCTCTTGATTTCTTTTAATAGTGGGTCACAGAATGCCACTGCTATCCACAGAGGACAACAAGACATGAAGTGTGATGGTATTTTATGATACAACCAATTAAAAATAATGATCCTGGATTAACATTTCGAGCCACTCTGGGAACACCCACCACGGTGTAAATGGAAGACCTGATTAGGATTCGCCTGTAGCTGTCGCCTCATCTGGCCAGCTGCATAACAAAGGGTCACAGCAGGTTTCAGTGTGTGGTATTTTCTGGAACTGAAGCCATTTTTTTTCCACAGCTCAACCTTTTCTCTTGGCCTGCACTTCTGTAGCTCAACCTTTCTGCTTCTACACCCTGAGAGCTGCACAGCAAATCAAATAAAAGCTGCCATAAACACATAGACTTTTTTTTTACAGTGTGGGGAGAGAGAGCTCACTGGAGTTATTTACAGCAGGATACAGACTGAAAAGTGAAAACTCATATTCTCACTGCAGTTCCTGGGCTCGTATCTCTTCTGTCGCACTTCCACGGTTGTGTTGTCATAAAACATTTTAGCATGGAGGGTTTATGGGCTGGCTGGCTCTCTCTGCGGCCCTGGCCTCTCCCAGCGCTTTATGACTGCTGCTGTCCAAAGATATGACACCAAAATACACCTGACAAACCCAGGGACTCTCTGACGGATGTCCCCCTCCATCTGTTGATTGTTCTCAGCTGAAAGAGACAATGATCCATTAACATTACACAGTTGTTGATCAGTCTGAGCTTAATGTGCAGCGTTCGCCAGACAAGTTGTGAGTGAATGAATCTTTGCTGTGAGTGTTTTGTAAATGTATGATTTTACTTTATTTCTTTTGGCTCAGGCAATCATCACAGCATGTAAACAAAATTATAGATACATATATCAGGAATGAATTTCATGTTTCATGACTTCCTCCTAAAGAGCCATATTTAAGATTCTGAAGCATTCCTGAGTGCCTTCTTTCACTGTTTCACTACAGTGACAACAGTGTGCAACACTACCTACAACACACAAAGTCCAAAGTCAAAGCTAACATTAATGCAAAGCTTGTGGAATATATTGTGATATTGTGGTTTTAGCTAGGTAATGTTTACTTGCTAACATGGGTAATTTCGGCGCTGTGTAATGTTATTCAGCGTGGCTGGGTTGCAGTTGGCTTGCTAACCTTAGTTGGCTTGCTCGCTGTTGTGTGATGTTCCAAATAAAATACAGGAATATTGCAGATAGTTACGGAGCCCCATTGGTGACATTGGATTAAAAAAAAAAAAATGCGTGGCCACGCATTACGATCTCATGGCCACAAAATAATTATTGCAGTCATTTCCATGCAGAGATTGTTGATTGTTAACATGGACAAGTCTGAATTTATTTTATTTTATTTTAATATAGGAATGAATTACAACACAACACAACACAACACACAAATGAGACTGATTTGCGG
>NW_023340095.1:25928792-25931387 GCF_004916995.1 Morone saxatilis | reverse complement strand
TTGCGATTCCTATATTCAGGTGATTATACACTAATGAAAACATACCTATGAATATCATATTCCATTTCTGCCAGTAGATCCTCCTAAATGTTACACAATGGACCTTTAAACATTAAGAAGCACTGCTGTAGATAGTGCAAAGCAACATGACATTGAGTGACCTAGTGTCAGAGGACTGTATTCTATGTCAGCTGGCGTATTTGTGGACGTGTTGGTGTCCGTCCTGAATGCGAGTGTTGGCGTCAGCCGCTCAAGTGGAATTGCACACGGTGGGACAGATAGTGAGCAGCTGTGAGTAATTGTTTCGCTCAGTTGCCGAGGCTCATCCTGGCCCTTTATAGATAAGCTGGAGTAAATCTCCCTTGATGTCCTGGGAGAGCAGAGGAGAAGATGGAGACGGAGAAGAGCAAACACCAGGCCATGGCCAGCCTCTGTTTGAACTGCCTCTTCAAGACCCACAGCTTCAAATGACTTTTTCTATCGAGTAAAATGAACGGGACGGAAAGGGACCATTATTCTGCTCCTCTTGGTTGATGTCGCCGTGGCCTTTAATGCCAAGGAGTTGTCTCATATTCATAGGCGTCAGAAAGGGGAGACAGGGAGATGGAGAGGAGTGTCAGAGGGAATATCTGTTGTTTGTCACTTGTTACACAAGTGGAGGGTTTCTGGCTGTGAGGTGGCTTTTGTTAGATATACAAAATAAATGAAAATGTACAATGGGCAAGCTGCAGCAGTGACAGATCTATGCATCTGAATGACCTGATCCAGTTTTTTTCAAAGGACCTTGACAGCAAATATTCAGATGTTGAACTTATGTTGATATAATGACTTGGACCAACATCAAAAAACCTTCTAAATAAAGAGCTTAAAGCTGCAGTAGGTAACTTTTTTTGTCATATTGCTAAAATTTTCACTAGATCCTGACAGTAGTACGAGACAGATAATTTGTGATGAAAACAACCAATCAGAGACGAGAAAGATATAAAGACACCTTGGGTTGGAAGCTTGAACATAGCTAATTGTTAAGTCTCATTCCCAGTGTCTCAAAACGTATGTATTTGACGACCTGGGAATGCGTTCTTCCCCAAAACTCCCAGCACTCTGCAGCGGGGTCAGTCCTATGTTCCCACAGCCCAATGTTCCCACAGTGTTATGTTCCCACATTTCTAAGAATTTTTTTTTCTCATTGAAAATTAGGCCCTATGTTCCCACCCACAATAGACGTAAATGTTCAGCTAAAGTTGTTTTGACGTTGTGTTAAGCTAGGTTTTTGGGGGGTCTTATTTTGGTGCTTTTTAAAACAGTTATATAGCTAAACAGCATAGGGCTACCAGCTTCATGGCACTAAACTATAGTGGCTCTAACAATTCCAATTCAAATCCAACTGCAGAGGGGTAAACAGAGGAAATCCACAGTGTCTGGATGGCTTTCCTCCCGACTGCAACCCTGATTCGTTGTCAAGGTTCATAAGATATAAGATATATATACCTGCATCTCCTGCTGAGTGTAGCTTTAATGCGTATTGCTTTTACCACTTAATGATGTTTTGAACTGACATTGAACTTGACCGCCTCCCTCAGCTCGATCATCTAATGCATGTGTTTTCTATACAACTGGTTAATAGTGCACATGATTCCAACCATCAGAAAGCCGGACACAAACACAAAACAGTCACCACAATGAACACTGAGTGGAGAGCCATTGTGCAGAATGCTTCACACATCGATGTGTTTATCTAGCAGCCCGAGCCCTGTAATAACACAGATAACATCAGCGGGAATATTACAAGCTTCCACCTCTGCAAAAGGTGAGCCAGAGAGAAAGAGTATGATGAGGACAGGAACAAAAGAGTACTTGTTGACTATTTATTTCATTTCAGATGGCCTTGAGGGCAAGCAAAAAAGCCTTTTTACTATGAGGCCAGTCACACCTCCGAACGACATAATGAAGATGTTCAGTTAGGGAAAATTAACTAGCTGTGCAACAAGCCTCAACTGAGATTTTGTTGCTGTGGCTTCAGGGGATTTAATTTTATTTCCTGGGTACTTGAAAATAAACAACAGAAATTATGTGATGATTTGTTATTGGGGAGCAGTCAAGATTTGTGCATCTTTCTTGTTTAACACAAATGTTCCCTTGTTTATGGAGCCGCACACACAGAGACACACAAGCAAGTTCCAACTTTTTTAACAAATAATTTTCGTTAAAAAGACATAACATGCGTCTTGAGCGATCCGATCATAAGTTGACAGTTCTAAATACTTCTTCATTACCTGTGATGTGAAAACATCAGATTTCCACTCAGTGGAAAAAGCAAAAGTGTGAGTCCTGCTCGTAAAGTTCAGTTATAAAATCCCACAGCGCACCAGCGTCTCTCCTGCAGGGCTGCTGACAGCGACAGAAATAATGGAAATTGACAAAATTTTGTGTAGGGTACAGCCCTGACAGCAAAAAGACTTCTTTTCAAAGCCAAAGGAGCTGGACAGGATTCTTATCTTGCACTTCTTGACCACCGCAACACACACAGTCCTTATTGCCTTATTGTCAACAGATCTGTGCCCACCTTTGCCCATGGCCTGCTTGGCACTTCATGTG
>NW_023340095.1:25926091-25928767 GCF_004916995.1 Morone saxatilis | reverse complement strand
AGTGTGTTCTTTTTGGTAAAATGGTAAAGACCTGTGACTTGCTATAGCGTGCCTTTCTAGTCTTCCGACCACTCAATAGCCGCTTTTACACTACTGCCACATTCACTCTCTTTCACACACTTCACTCAGTGCATGCAAAGTCCATCGAACCAGAAACTAAACTTCAATTTATACCACATTCACACACCAAATGCCTATTGCAATCGGGAGCAATTGGGTTCAGGTATCTTGCTCAAGGATACTTCGTACGTGCGCAGGAGGAACGGGGATCGAACCAACAACCTTCTGATGTGGGGACCGACCCGCTTCCTGCGCCTCTGAGCCACAGCCGCCCCCTTTCTTGCTGTTTATTTCGATTGATCTGCCAGATATTACACTTGGCTATATACTCTTTTGATTCTGATCGTTCAATGCCCAGGCCAGTCAGACACACTCTCTAGCTCTACGTAGGCAATCGTTTCAACACCCAGATGTGATGAGTGTAAGCACTAGTGAGCGAGCTGATCTCAAGTGTATCAGGATGACAGCACACTCACCCCTCAAGGACTATCTCCATTTGGTGGCTTAATTCTCCATTGTAATGGAAGTAAGGCCTGATTTCACTGGGTACCCTGTGACTTGTCCTTGGGCAATCTCTGCTCATGTGAGAAACTGAGAAGCTTGCCAACTGTATTGTCCTTTCTTCTGTGGCAGACCTTATGTCATGTATCGTCTTGATGAGATCGGTACAAGTGTTGCACCCATGAATGACATATCTCCCTTACTTTTCAGTTTTCCAACACAATGTACCTTCAGGAACGCATAGCTTGCTCGAGAGTGTCGGCCACATACACAAAATGTCTCCTTTCCAGGCACATACAATTTTACCGATCCAAAGTCATATTCTTTGTATGCGCCAGCATCATGCCCTGCAGCCTTTTGGGTGCACTCAGTAAGGGTTTTCCGTACTTATGGTTTCTAATGGCCTTGTGATTCACTCTTTGAGAACAGTGACTTTGCCAGATATAGTGTCACTTGGTGGAAATTTTTCCATGCGAAACCAAATTGCTAAAAAACTTCCTACGGGCAGTGCACTAGTACATATATAACACATATAACACACAAGCTGTAGCCAGGAGGAACCCAAAATGTATTTTTAGGGCCTGAGCAGTGACTGTTGTGAGGACCCTATTGAAACTGATAGGGCTGTTATTATTAATATTTCACTCCACAATGAATTGCATTTTTGGCCACAACATGCTCAAAATGTATGAAATGCTGCACAAAATTTGTATGTACTTTATGGGTCTCACACATAACTGTAGCAAAATGGCTTAACAATGCCCCCTAAAAGCAGCCACTCAGACACGTTACACCAATGAACGAAAATATCATATATTATATGTCTGCCATTTTGAATTTAGTTGGGGGGTGGTTCATGCATTGTACTTTAACAAACTCATTCTAGAGAATTCTAGGGATTGACTTCAAATTTGGACCTTCACGATTAAAAGTTGTACTATTTGTGACTGTGCATCGAAGGGTGTGTCCATGGCTTGGTGTCGAATTTTCGCTACGAAACAGTAAGTTGTTATAACTTCAGTGTACTTTGTCCAAACTGCACCAAACACATCTACTTGCCAATATTCAGTCATACTTGTAGCACCACCTACTGGAAACAGGAAGTAAGCCTTGTGTGGCAGTCATCATCTCATTTACGTGAATTTTTCACGGTGTGGTCTACATATGATGCTGACACAACAGCAGCACGCCCTGACTCATGCAGACTGTGAGGGCCTAATCTTTGCTGCTTGCAGCTTTAATTAGTATTATTTTACGAAAGTTTGGTCTTTGTCACAATTTATACATAGATTAGATTAGATTCAACTTTACTGTCATTGCACAAGTACAAGTACTAGACAACAAAATGCAGTTAAGCATCTAACCAGAAGTGCAAGCAGTAAAGTGCAGAGTAAACAGTAAGACAGACTTGATAAAATAAACTTGACTTTGACTTTAGCACCAATGACTCATGACTTCAGAATGAGTTTCTAGTCAGAAGATTCAAATTCCTATTACAAAAAGTCTTCCTAACAACAGTTGTGAAAGGCCCCTATTTAGAGCCAGTGTTTGGTTTATCCCTTCTTCGCTACTGTAGAAACATGCCAGTTCAACATGGCAGAGTGCATGGAAAGCAACCTGCAGCGTCTGGAGATGTAAAAGGCTCATTCTAAGGTAACATAACAATTCCAATGAATATTTGATTCCATTTTCTGACAACAGATACTCCTAATTGTTACACAGTAGACCTTCAAAAGTGATTTAAAAAATGAAAGTTTGCAGCCATGATTTCCTCAGGCAGGTCATTCCCTAACTGCAAAGGCTCTATTATCTTTGTGCTGCAATCTAGACCTAGGAACCACCAGGAATGATGCATCTGAGGATCTCAGGGAGTGGGAAGGGACTCTAATCTCAATCTCTCTCTCTGTCTCTCTCACCCCAACTGGTCGAGGCAGATGGCCACCCACCTAGAGCCGGGGTCTGTCCGAGGTTTCTGCTTCTTAAAAGGTTTTTTAAAAACGTAAAAAAGTTTTTCCTTGTTGCCGTCGCCAAGTGCTTGCTCATGGTGGAAAATGTTGGGTCTCCGTAAATAGTTTTATAAGGAGTACAGTGTAGACCTGCTCTATTTTGAAAAGT
>NW_023340095.1:25925007-25925941 GCF_004916995.1 Morone saxatilis | reverse complement strand
GTGATCAATAAAGTCTTAAAATCAATTCTACCAATATATAGATATGTATGTATAAAGCAATATGTGTGTAATCTTTCTTTCATCCAACCCATTAGGACTGATCTACATCTCCCTGAAGGATGAGAAAATGTTGCTAGTGTACAAATGTCTACTGTTCCTGTCACACAAGAACCTCTGGTGACAAGCAAAGATATTGACAGCTTCGCTGATATCCAGCTGCCTGGTTTAATAGCCACTTAGTGTGCACAAAGTGTCTATATTTATCTGATTCATGTCTATTTATATTCCCACCTATCACTTACATGTTTTTGTCTACATCCTG
This sequence comes from Morone saxatilis, assembly GCF_004916995.1. Lineage (NCBI taxonomy): Eukaryota > Metazoa > Chordata > Actinopteri > Moronidae > Morone > Morone saxatilis. The sequence continues at coordinate 25,925,619 of NW_023340095.1, read as the reverse complement.
ATGTGTGTAGGTTCTTGAGGATATAGTAGGGCATAAAATAAAACATTCAGTTTGAGTCCAATAGTATGTGACCTTGTTGAAATTGAAAATTTAAGTACTAACAGAGATATTAAGAACTGTATATTATATTGTATTATATCATATCATATATATTATATTATAGAAACAGCAAAATGCTCAATAAAATAATATATATCCTGTATGCCAGTGGTTCTCAAACTGGGGGACGGGCCCCCTCCGGGAACCTAATGCCAGTTGCTGGCACAGGGGCACGTCTAAGTGTCATCCCATTATCCTTACCTTTTTTGCTCATCTTTCAGAGACTGTAAATCAGTTTTAAAGCTTGGGTCATGTCATGCTAGCTTGTCAGGAAGGAGGCTAAATCCTGCTCCAAAGTTGGGCAAAATTTTGCCGATGGAAAAACTGGCATGGCTATATACAAACGGCGCTTTTGCCTTCTGACCTTAAAATATCTGAATGAAAATGTGTACTATAGATACCCAAGAGCATCCCCTTTTCCAGAAATGCCCACTATGCAAAATGGCGCCGTCCTAGCGGGAGCCTGTTGTAGTAGCTCCGGGTATTACTACATGGGTCGATGACTATCTGACG
>NW_023340095.1:25922793-25924907 GCF_004916995.1 Morone saxatilis | reverse complement strand
TAAGTTCAATCAGGAAGACCTTCTCATTAAATCTCATCTGTTCACAATTATCTAATTCTCCTTTCTAATCAGCTATGGGTGTTTACTCTTTCAGTTAATCCATTTAGATTTAGCCACAATCTCCTGCAGCCAATTGTGTTGCTGCTGTCAAACTTTAGATTTGTTCTCCTCTCCGCTGCTTTCAGCTGTCATTTCAGTGCAAAATCGTTGTGACCGTCCTCCACCCCATTCACCTCCAGTTCATCATATCCGGTGTCCAGGTTAATCTCATCAGAAGTCCACTTCTCATCACATCCTGATCTTCAGCATTCTTTCCGCTCCTTCACCGCCACCACCACCACTGTCCAGACTCCATCAGGGGGTTCCTATACTAATCACGGCTTTACCAACCCCTTCAAATATAATGACGTCACTAATCGCCAAAGACTTTAAACATTTCTCATCTTCATTGTGCACATATCCATTAAAAATTAAAATTAAATTAAACCCTCCTGATTTAAATAGTTTTGGCCAAGACCCATGCAATTTCTTGCATGCGATATAAAGGTGTTTTTTTTGGGATAATGTATTTGAATATTTCTACATACTGTGGTACCATAAAATCAGGAATGACTGGAAAGCTGAGACCTATTACTTCATGCCATCACTGCAAAAGTCAGTTCCCCACTTGTGTCAACCCAGTCAAAAAAGTCTGGACACGCCCCTGAGTGTGCATAACCAGGAGTAAAAATGTGGAATGAAGTCGAATACATTTTTCGACATTTTAACTTCTCAAAGTGCAACTAATGACATTACTAACTGCTGCACTACATTCCAATAATTTCTACAAATTAGTAATCAGTGGTGTTATTAGTTCAATCATTAGTGTGAACCAACCACGGCCATCGCCATCTTTTTATTGGAACCAGAAGTGACCACAATTATACAAAAGTGTGTAATTGGATATGCTTTACTACAACTCTATGTTACTGCGACTTGACCGGTGCTTGGTAGCTGGAAGCCAATCACAAAACATATTCCAGGTTAACATTGCACTAAAATATGTCTGTGAAACGATTTTAGGAAACTGTTTACTGAGCTAATAAATCGAGTGAGAAGTAGGTTCACATTAAATTTAATTACATTAAATGCAACAAGACTTCTTTTTACAACTAGTGAAGTTGCCCCCGTCTGGCCATTTGAAAGAATACAGGTTTAAGGCACTTCTGCCTCTATTTATTATACAGTCTATGGTTCTATGAAAGGTCTATATATCTGCAAGAAAAATATCTAGTTTTGGAAACAATAAGAAAACCTTTCTGTTTCCGGTTAGCAGGATTTATTTAGAAGGAAAAATGATGTGTAAAATACCGAATTGGCAGACTAAAACAAAAGAAAGAAGAAGAAAACAAAAACAGGTGATGCTCATCAAGCAGGTACTTTTACCTTCTCGCTGAAGAAGGACTTGCAGGATCTATCACAGGAATGGATGGGGTGCCATCTTGGAACAAGGTATCCATGGGACCATTGCCGTATGCTTACATATTAGCATAAGGACAGGACAGATATTTACACAGAGACTGAGATGACTGTAGTAGTGTTTACTTTGTTCCATAAATGTTAAAGCTGCAAGCATAACAACTTAGCAAAGAGTTGGCCAGCAACATTTGGCGGCTGTGGTGCAGAGGCAGAGCGAGTCATCCCCTAATCCGAAGGTTGTTGGTTCAATCCCCAGCTCCTGCCACATGTTGAAGTATCCTTGAACAAGATACAATCACATTCTCCTCTTCCTTCAAGTCTGTTATTAGTTCAGAGAACACCTTAGCATGCCCAAACTCTTTAATATCTTTCTCTCTACACAATAACACAAATGACATATGGTCTGTGTGTACATTAAGTGGCAAGTTGGCAACAGATGCATGGACAGCTAAAACTCGTCTTGGCAGAGCCTAAAGGGTTAACTACTTGGAAGGCATCCTGGTATAGAACTAACTTGACACATGACGGATTTTGAATATCTGACCATCACTAATGTGGGCGGCTGTGGCTCAGAAGAAGAGCGGGTCGTTGTCTAATCAGAAGGTTGTTGGATCAATCCCCAGCTCCTGCCGCCGAATTGCTCCTGATGCTGTGCA
>NW_023340095.1:25919894-25922693 GCF_004916995.1 Morone saxatilis | reverse complement strand
GGTGTGCTTGGTTAGTGATTAATGGAATAAGGCATGTCATGTGTGTATAGCAGTGCAGCTCAAGTTGACTGCCTGAACTAGCTCGCAGGCTTCGCTCCATTTGTTGTACATGGCAGATTCCGCCAGAAGAAGACCTACTCCTTCTGTAGATAAAAACAGCTCATTCTAAGGTAACAAAAACAGATGATTATACACTAATGAAAACATACCTATGAATATTCTATTCAATTTCTGACAATTGATCCTCCTACACAAAAAAAATCAGTGTATTTTACGGTAAAATACTGGCAGCTGTGGTTGCCAGAACTTTACCGTAAAAAAAATGGTGACCATGTATAAGACATTACGGTATGCTTTTTTGGAACTGTAAATTTCAAGGTTGAAAATGGTTTTATTTAGAGTAAATTACTATAAAAACAGATAACAGTGTCATAAACCTATTTACAGTAATTTGCTGTAAACAACAGCTATGATATAAACTATTTTACGGTAAAGTACCATAATAAATATGGTGACCACGTATAAGACATTACGGTATGCTTTTTTAGGAACTGTAAATTTCATGGTTTAAAACTGTTTTCTTTAAGGTATGTTTACAGTAATTTTTTTTTTAAAACTGCCAAAATATAAACCTTTTTACAGTAAACTACAAAGTCAGTGTAATTTACAGTAAAATACCGGCAGCTGTGGTTGCCAGAATTTTACCGTTAAAAATACAGTGACAACATATAAAATATTACCGCCTTTTTGGCAACAGTAAATTTCACAGTTGAGAATGTTTTTGGTTTGTGGTAAATTTCTATGGAAAAACATAGAAAAAAAGATATATTATAAACCTAATATAATGTAAACCTTATCAACTCGAATGCATTAATATCTGAACTCACTGCTAGTACCACATTTACTTCAAATTACTGAGTGATCAAATATTCTGAAAAGTCAAAACTGGAAAACACAACTCAAACTTTAATCAAGTCCCTGATGTTCATACACCGCACCTTTTCATTGTCTTTCCTCACAGTCATTTTTAATAAAAAAAACACTATTATAAAAATTGCATGGAGTCAATGTTCCCTGTGGCACTACAGCATTTCTACTGTGACCTTTGTGTTTGTCTCAGTGAGGCCAAATTGTCTGACTGCATCTTGAATGGCTTTACTGTATAGTATTGAGTAAAATGATAAACCATCTTTAACTTGGAAGGTAGCTTGACCCTTACTTTAAATTAACAGGTGACCAAATGCTCTGAAAAGTTGCTTCTAACAACAAAACAACAAAAAGCCCAAAACTAGAAAACTCCCTGCATTGAATGGAAAATTAATATTGTGTAATCGAAGTCAGTATTACCCTTATATTGTTTAATATCTTCTGAGCAGCCCTGTCCTATCATAATTTCCAGCTTTGTGACAGCCTAAAGAACTCTTTTGCTCTTGTTTGCACAAATGGTTCTCATGAAGTCTTAAAGCCACTTTCCCTTTTTTTTTCTACATTGGTGAGGAAAGTCTCTTTTAGCAATACCCCAGTGAGCTCTTGGAAGTGGACTGTCTTGCTAATCTCTTGGAACGAAAAAGGCCACTCCTCCATGAGGCCGTGCAGATCTGTTCCCTTGTTTATCTCTTTACGTTGGGAGTAGTAGGTACACTTCATAAGAGTTTCTACCTCGTCTGGGCTGAAGTTAGTCTGTTCATTCAGCATTTTTTTCGCAATTTCTGTGGAGGCTTTTTTACTGAGAGACGCACAGGCCTTCATTATTTAGTAACAACAATCCGGACCATTTCTCTATGTAGCCGTGGACTTGGCCTTTGCCCCTCTCTAAACACTGCACCAAGCCTTCAGGAAACTTCGTCAATGGAATCACACAACACCTTTGTGATGGCACTGCGTATGTTGCTTTGATCTACATCATCCATTTCTGAGTATGAAAGAGTGAATAAAGCACAATTAACCCCAGAATGACAGTTAATAATGTGATAATGTGTGTTTCAAAGGAACCATTTGGTATGCATCCTTCATGTAAGATGGCAATGGATAGAAATCAAGTCACTGATTTTCAGACACTGCATCTTTTCATTGTCTTACCTCACTGAGTAAAGGTGGTACTCTATTCTGCTGTGTACACTGACACCAGGAAATGAATATTGGCATTTTTAATCAAAATAAGCACTAGTGCAAGGAGTCAATGTTCTCTGTGACAAGGAATTGCCCTTTTTTGTATGAAGTTCCCTTATACAACATTTCTACTGTGGCCTTTGTGTTAGTCTCAGTGAAGCCAAATTGTCTGACTGCATCTTGAATGGCTTTTCTGTATAGTACTGAGTAAAATGGAGAACCATCTTTAACTTGGAAGACAGCTTGGCCCATTGATCCTGCTGAAAGATAAGCCCGTAACAACTGATGTCTTTCAGACAGAGTAAGGCAGAGGTTTTTAAAATTCTTCAAATTCCTTGCAAATCTTTTGAAATAACTGTGCTTACTTTCAAAGCGCATTGTCCATAGTCTGATCAGGGGCCCAATTTCATTATCATTTCTGGGTAATGACGTAAATAATGATGCTTTGGTTTCAGGCCACTTTCTGGGAATAGAGCTTTTCTTGACTCTAAATATTCTTGAATAAGAACGTATGCAACCTGAGGCACAGAGATTTTCTGAGTACATATCATGTCCACAATGTCTTTCAGCTGCAGAGTCAACTGCCAATTCAATTTATTCAATTCAATTTTATTTGTATAGCGCCAATTCACAACAGAAGTTATCTCAGGACACTTTTCAAATAGAGCAGGTCTAGACCGAACTCCCTAT
>NW_023340095.1:25914942-25919869 GCF_004916995.1 Morone saxatilis | reverse complement strand
ATAAACATGTGCTACCAGAGACCGCAACAGTACCACCATGAGCAAGCACTTGGCGACGGACAGGAAAAACTGCCTTTTAAGCGGCGCAGAAACCCTCGAGCAGACCCTCTCGGCTCTCAGGTGGGTGGTCATCATGCCTTGACCAGTTGGGGAAGAGAAAGGAGAGAGAGAGAGAGAGACGAGACAGAGGAGAACGAGAAGAGGAGAACAGAGAGACAGAGAGACAAAACAGATGTACAGCCAACAAGCAAGCAAGCACTCACATTAACAGTAATGGATCGATGACGATCATGAAAAGACGGTGACGACGGCGACAGCAGAAACGACGGGGACAGCGAGGCAGACAACAGCAACCGCAGCAAGAACAATAGTTAACAACAACTAATAATAAATAACGATACATAATCAGTGATATTAGCAATGGCAGTCTAGCAGGACCATCGGCAGGAGGGCTCACCAGGATCCATGAGACACTGCAGGATGATAAAGCGACAAGCAAACTCCGGGGAAGAAGTGAAGTTGTAACATGCATTAATGGGACATGAATGAGTGCAGAAAAGAGAGGAGAGAGAGGGCTCAGTGCACCATGGGATAATCCCCGGCAATAGGTCTAGGCCCTATACAGCCGCAGCATTGGTGTGCAGAGGCCTTTAAACATATACAACAATATAACCATAACTATAACCATCTAACATTAAACATTAGCACTACAATTTGTCAAAAACAATTGAGACCCACTCAAAATGGCCACAGTCTATCAGCATCACAGGTTGATGAAGCTCTTTCTAGTTTTATGAGATGGGATTCTGATAATTTATTGAAAAACTTCAAGTAAGTATTAACAAGGCTAATCTTACCTCTTTTCAAGCTATATTTTTGTGAAGACTGTAAAAAACGTTATCACTTTGTTCCATGTACATTACCTATACAGTAGTAAATCTGTTGTTTCCGAAGCTAAATATGATTGAAGCTGAGTAAACTCACTTTTTAGTATCTGTATTTTGTTTAGAGGCTTTAAATGTTTTATTAAAAGTTGTTTACCATTTGGCTTACAAAGAGATTGAGTTTTTAGGATAAACACCTCAACACAAATCATATTTTCTGCCTAGAACGTTGATATGTGCTCCTACCTTTCCACCTTAGCATCCAGGTTTTCTTCACTCTGAGAACATTCAGTAGCATTTTCTGAAGATGCATTCTCTGCAAGAGTCCCTGTGGCTGAAAGACTGCTATCATCCACTGTGCTCGAGAGGGATGCTACGTAGAATAGAAACAGATTTATTGACTCATTTATTGTCAGCACAAAGCAAACAAAGTTTATCCATCCTCAACTGATTTGTATATCCACTCAATACTGTATGCAATCCCGTTTCATCTATCGTAGTTATGCCATAAACTGTATAACCTCACTGAACCTATATAAGACTGCCTGCTCTCAATTTACACCCCTCTTAATGACGGCCTTCCAGTATGACTGTTTAGAACAGTTATTAAACACTTTTGCTTTCTGAAGGTTGGACAACACGTCATACCAACTAGTTCTTTTGAGAATAATCTGGCCCTAAATCTGAATGTCTACTGTACACTGAGGAAGGCATAGCTGAAATATTTGTACATTCTACTCCCCTATGCTGAAAACATAAACTGATAACAAACGTCTATTTTAACTTACTGGATTTAAACACTTCAGCTCCTGGCTCTAAAATTAAAGTCACTTTTATATTATTATTATACTATTTATACTATAGTCATTTTTGCATCATTTACTTATCCTCAATATCTTTTATCCTCAGAAAAATTAGTATTGTGGACTTCCCTGCACTAATTAAATTAAATTTGATCTGAACCAGGCCCTTGAGGGTCCAAGCTGCATCCGCTTGGTGGATGAGTGTGTTATCCAGAATCACTTACCTATCCCTGTTCCTGGTACTGGTACAGGTTCTGTTGCTACTCCTGGCTGAACAGACAATGCTGGAGCTGAGGCAGCGGATGGGGCTAGAGCTGGGGATGAGGCGGAGGCTGAGGCTGAGGCTGGAGCTGAGGCTATGTTGTCATATGGGCTGGTCTCCACAGGAACACTTGACTCTGGAAACACTGTCTCACCTCCAATCTGCTGAGCATGCATCTGTCAGAAACCAGGGAGAAAGATAATTACCAGAAATAACACCATGTAGATTCAGTAGCTCAGGTGTTAGGGTATAAGGAGACAAAACAGTGCCATTCTAGTTGGTGTGTGTGATCGGCTAGTGTCCAGAGCATCTCAGATGCAGTTGTTTTCCCCACTCTTCATATGCCGGTTCTATTTTTGACCAATTTGCACAATATTTACTGATGAAAGTAATTCTTGTAGTAATTTGGGGGGCTGTTTTCACTGTGTTCTTTGTCATAGGGACATTTTTGTTAAGTCGTGTCACTGTCCTTGTGCAAGAATACAGCGTTGACTGAGCCATGGACTGTCGAGTGTACTGGCCAGGGAGAAACCTGAAATCCCCAACGAGCTAAGGAGGAAGTACAGGGGATGTACAGCAGGAGCGAAAACGGCAGGAGCAGAAGAATACAAGCCATGTCTGCCTTCCATCACAATGTGAGATTGCTGACTTATACAATGGACGAGCTAGCAGCCCTGGGGAGAAGTCAGATAGAGTATTGTGAGAGCAACAAAGACATCCCTGACTTTAACATGTCTGTCGGTGGTTTCAAGATGATATGGGTGGACTGGAATTGCTGGAAGAATGCATGGGATTAACTATTCTCCTTAACAACAAATGGTGCAATCCTGGTCATATCATGGTTAAAGAAAATGTGTGCAGCCCAGACACTAAACCACTTGCTGTCCATAATTTTTGACAACAGAGTTTCCCGTGCTGTCGTCTTGGTTGTTTACAGATCTCCTTTGTTGTTGTCGCCTTTGTTGCGATAACTGGGGACATCAACTATGTTAACCTTGCTGCACCTCTGCAGCTCTTAAATACTACGTTTACCAGACATACCAAGCTACTGAACTGCAGATAAAATCATTATTTCATATTCAAACATAATAAACAGAAACACAGTTTAAAGAGGGCAGAGATGGCTATATTGACATCTAAATTTAGACGGACAGTTAGAAGTACGCTGTCATATTTAGCAAAGCCAAAAAGTATTTGTATCCAACTAAATGCTGTACTGCTGTAGTTATGCTTGTAAAACACAAATGTTGGCAGTAGACGTAATAAACCATATTATGAATGTGGATGTGGAGGAACAAGCGCTCTACTTCTGAGGCGTTTCTGGTGTACACTAAAACAGTGACAGAGCAGGAATATGGCTCCACACAGGACACAGAACTCAGCACAACAGGGGTTTCAGCTAAATGCTGACATGCTCACTATTTGCTATTTAGTATTAAAGTAAACCAAGTACAGAATATAATAATAATGCAGGTGTTTCGTAATAAACCAAAGTACTAGAGTAGGGCTGTCGCGGTGTAGGAATTTCCCCTGTGATGATGTGACTAGTATGTGGCAGTATGCGATATTATTGCCATTTTTGTTGTTAACCCTGCCTCCTAGGTCTGTGACCCAGAACACTGGCGAGCCGTGGGATGCAAACGCCAATTTGGTGGCGAATTGGGGATAATTAGTGGACCTGTCTGCTATGGGATCTGTCTGTTTCGAATCCGGAGTTTTTCCAGAGCTAGTGAGACGGAGGCTACGTGACTTTCTCCTGTGTGGTATTGTAATTCTGGGCTTAACAGTTACCGCGACAGCCCTACACTCAAGACGTTACATTTCTGACCTGATAATGGTGCTAAATTAAACAGAACAGCAGAGGATCAGCAAAATTATTAAAATTCATCCTAAGGGAGGCCTGAATGTGTGTAGCAAATTTAATAGAAATCCATCCAATAGTTATTGAGATATTTCAGTCAGGACCAAAGTGGTTGACTGGCCAACCCCATCGCCTGACACTGCTATCTCCAGAACTGCTAGCATGATGGGTAAAAAATATGCATGTGATTCTTCATTATGGGATACTGTGTGAAAAAATGTGGAAGGTTTGAAAAAAAAAAAAAGTAGTGAGCTCACTGTAAGTTATACAATGCAATTTTGTGCCCATACCTGCTTAACTCTGTTGATTCTTTTCTTCAGTTCTTCAGCGGGCACAGTGCCAGCAATGACCTCCAGAGGAATCCCATTCTCTCCAATAAAGAAACTAGATGGTATGCACACCACTGGATCTTCACACAGGGTAGGTTAAGGAACAAGCTTCCAGCAATTAAATACAGTAGTATTCACATAGGCAGTATAAATAGCTTCACAGAAGACACAAAAGAGTCAAAAGAGACCCTTGTCAAAGTCGCTCAAATCCTTAGCTTGCCCATTTTCCCTGCTTCTAACACATAAACTTGCTGTCTAATATATCCCACCCACTGACAGGTGCCATCATAACCAGATAATCAGTGTACTGGTTGGCCGCATTAGAGTGTGGTGAATTGTGGATAAAATGTATGCTTTGTTTCACCAGTGAGCTTGATCGTAAAACGATTCACGTAGCTCAGTGGTAGAACAATGAGTGTAAATATGTATTAAAAGCTACGCGAGCGTTTTTAATTTCTTCTTCGGCGTTACTTTCACTTTTGACTGATTTAAAATGACAGATGGCACCGGCAGAAGGAGGTTGTTCATATCAGCTGTCACTATGATCTGTGAATAAATCTTGTTGGCCAGAAGCCACAAACAAAAAACTTGGGCTGTTGGTTCTGTGCTCTTTGCAATTAATGTGCAATACAGCGTTATGAAGAAGCATCACTCTGGTAACACCCTGGTACAACTTTGATGAGTGTTAGCTGAATGTTTTGTAGTTGCATATTTGCTAAAACGCTATACATCAGCTTCTATCTTGGTAAACAGTTTATGACGAGCTGGATCAGGTGAAAGTGAATAAC
>NW_023340095.1:25912234-25914842 GCF_004916995.1 Morone saxatilis | reverse complement strand
GCCAATTCTACATGTCGAATCAGCCAAAATGAACGCCGACGCCGACTGACGATGGCACCGGACACACCGAACTAATTCGAGTCACCGACCTCGCCGGACTGTCCGACGACGTCCAACGGCCGATAATCGGGTTGGTGTGAAGAGGCCTTAAAATATTTTATTTTCTGCTGATCCACTCTCACACTCAAGTAATGTACATTCATTATTTCAAAGCTACGTTTTCCTCTTTGGTTAGGATAGGCTACTTTGAGTACCATACACACCATATACCATAAATGTGTTATTATATCATCATATTGTCCTGTCAGGTTAACCAAGAAACTAGAGGAGAGACGAGAGCAAAGGAAGACTGGAGAGGAAGAGGTAAGGAGAGAAACCTGTTTTGGGAATTAAATACTGTATATTTTCAATGGGGTATAATCACTGTGGCCACGGGGGTCATGTCCCTGTCCCCCTGTCCAATATGTATTATTGACACACTTCCACACAGCGTTCACAGATCTCTTATCTAGGCAGATTTATCACTCCCAGTAATGCTAGGTTACAATCAAGTAAGAGACATTTTTTCAGTGATTTCAAAGTTAACTAAGTTGGCCAGAGTGCACTGAGTGCTCTAACTGGTAGCTGCTGGGCGCTAATCAAAGTTACACAATTTTGCTAACTAAAGCATAGTTCAGCAAGCCGAACAACAAAATGAACACTAAAACAACAAACCATAGCAAAACATACAACTTCCAGGTTTGAAGTTCACAGACAGTAATGTTTTCATACACCATTGAGCTGAAACAGGTAGCCCTCGCTAGCATTCTGTAGTAAAATGCACACACAGTACCATCAAACATAAACTTTATCCACTTAGCTCTTCTGTCCCCTGAGGCTGGGAGCCAATTTTTACTGGTTATCTGACATTTATAAATTAGTTTTAAGCTGAGCAAATGCAGTCTCCAGGCTGGCCAGTTGAAGATGTGAAAGCAGGTGTGTTTTGACTTCCTGACTTGCTGTTCTTATCATCTAATCAGTGATTCTTAACCTAGAGGAAGGGACCCCTAAAAGGGTTGCAAGATCATTTGCGAAGGTTGCCAAATGATTGTGGAGAATAAAATAAAATAACATTGTGGCAAGCAGTCACACCAATGTGATTATTCTGGAGAGGCGTAGCTCTAAAAGCAGTACCACTGGTCCAAACACCATTAAAACAGAACCACATTTGTTGAATAAAATATATTTGAATATTATTTTCATACATGTATATGTCCCTCTCAACCACAAAACTGACAGATTAAGAAGAGCTTTCCTCCTTAAAGCAACACCAGCGATTGTCTGACCAATGGGATTTTGGTTGGACGAGAGCATATCGACCAACTGACCAGTAGGTGTCAGCCCTAATTTACCAGGTAGTACAACTTCCCCACTTACTTTTGCCAAGCAAAACTTATTTTTTTGTCTGGAAAAAGTAGTATAATTTAGAGTTGAGTAGTATCATAAAGCTCTGACTGCCCACAGATGGCTACAATAACAGTGCAGACAAGTTGAGATATGAGAGTAAAGATATTTATTATTAAAATATTTGTACACCTATTCCCCTGGCTCTCTTCCCAGAGCTCACTGTCACCTCTCGAGGCACAAGTGGTATAACGAGACAGGGCATACTGCAACAAGCTGGTTAGCATGCAAATTTCCATAGATATCTCACATACATAGATCTTTGACATTGCATCATGGCTGTTACCTCGTCACATTTTGTTGATAATCCTACTTCCTTTTTTTAAAATTTTGTTTTGTTTTTTAAACTTCTGAACTATAATTCTGGTCATATCTTACACAGTATTTCTTGAAATCTCAGCACCACTGACGCTTACTGTGTTGGTAAATGGTAAATGGTAAATGGACCTTGACTTGTATAGCGCCTTTCTAGTCTTCCGATCACTCAGAGCGCTTCTACACTACTGTTCTGTGTAGCTGCTGGTTAAAGTGAGACAATGTAATTACATATACAAAATGCATATTGCTTTCACCTCACTTGAAGACATTTCCTTTCCTCCAAGGTCTTGTGTTAAAGTTGGTTCTCCTCCAAATAGTTTTTTTTCCCTCCATGGAATACTACAGGTTAGGGGTTACATGTCATCACAATTAAATGCACCAGCATCTTGTAATTACTACTTGTGGAAAGATACAGCAGAAGTTACATACATCTGTAGTGTCACGTAAATAGTGAAAAGACTAAGAAATATGGTGCAATACATTACCTGTGTTATGCCTGTGATTCAGAATGTGATCAAGAAGGAAATTGAGCGGCGGAAGGTGGGGAAGGACATGCAAGACTTTAAGAGGAAACAGGAAGAGGAGAAGACCAAGAGACTCCTCGAGGAAAGGAACAGAGAGAAGGCTGAGGAGAAGGCTGCCAGGGAGCGGGTCAAACAGCAGATTGCCTTGGTAAGATCATCTTTTTCTCTCCATGTTTTCTTTGGCTACTTCAGTCAGTGAATTTTATCATCTCCTCTGCACAGAGTTTTCACATGAAAAGCCCTCATGTGACTCCAGTGACTTGCTGATTGGCAGCTTTAAATTGCAATAAAATAAAATAAAATAAAGCTGCAAGCAGCGTTGG
>NW_023340095.1:25907174-25912134 GCF_004916995.1 Morone saxatilis | reverse complement strand
GAAATGGTCCACTTCCTTTTTTGACGAAAAATCAACAGGAAGTGCTAAGTTTATAACTTTTTTATTTTTCGAAATATCAAAATACTTTAAATTACTTTTTTTTTTTTTCCAGGACGGTCCCTAGGTGCTACGTGAAAAATTTCGTGCGAATCAGACAAAGTGTGTAGGAGGAACACGAAACATACTTTAAGGACATTTTGTGCTCTAACGAAAAAAAATTATAGGCAGAGTGTGTGTGAAAGGGCAAATGTCACATGTAGTGTAAAAGCGCTTTGAGTGGGCGAAAAGACGCTATAAAAGTACAGGTCCATTTACCATTTCAGGATGCTTTATCATTATATTTAAAAGTATCAGGCAGTTCTAGGGCTGTCCTCGACAAATATTTCCCTAGTCGACTAGTAGTTCAAGCAAATAGTTGACTAGTCATTCAACGCTGATATGATATTAATTTAATTATTGAAATATATATATTTTAATCATTATTGCCTTCTACATGATAACGGAAAAAGTGGTTATGATTCTGAATATCAGAACAACCAAGCGAGAGATTGACGGAGAGACAGAGAGTGAGACTGTACATTTACTTCAGCACAGTATAACATCACTTCAAAACAAATGCTCATGGACCAGATGGATGACGTATAATGTTACTTAAAAATCTACTCACTATAAACTTGCTCCTCTTCCTCTCCCTTCACTTCTCTCCTGTCCCTTCCTTAACACGCCGTGTCTAGTCTTGGTTGGTGCCGCTTTAAATCACCTAGCCTCCGATGGTGACTGTGGTCACCGTGAGGCTCCTATACTGTCATTAATCAACATTGTAGTTGACATTACACTTGTAATTCTACACTGTAAATATGCTAAAAAACAATACAATACATAAATACATAACAATATAATACATAAATACATAACAATATAATATATAAATACATAACGAAAGTGACATATAAAAAAAATGAGATTAAGTAAGTGGTCAGGTTACTCATAAGTTTGGTTTACCGAGAGCCATGTCTTAAGTTCTTTAAAAGTTATTCATTATTATTATCAAGTAATTAGTGCACTAGTGTATCTTAGTGCAGTAGGTGGACTATTCCAGAAGTGTAGCAATTTGATTTCCTCATTCTGAAGTTTGAATTAAGTTGTGTAAGTATGGAACATAGTCAAATTTACAACAAAATTAACAAAATTGAAAAAGCCAGAGCCATCATTCATGTGAGCCAGTACAACAAAGCCTTTCCTGCTTAAGCAACTCAAAATATCTGCTGTAAAATGTTCTTTCCACACAGTTTTTGTGTAAATCTGTATATTGTTTAGTAGGCCTTCTAAACTGTTGTAGTAACTTATTTAGTAGTAATGTTGTTAATGTCTTTAACAGTATATAAAGGCTTACTCTAACCCTAACCTGTGTGTGTGTGTGTGTGTGTGTGTGTGTTGGTGGGGCGCGCAGTACCATAGCGAGGATACAGTTCCGCCTTCCAGATGGCTCATCCTTCACCAACCAGTTCCCCTCACAGAGCAGACTGCAGGAGGCTCGGAATTTTGCTGCTCAGGTCTGTCTGATCAGTGCGCTCCATGCTCTTATAGTTGATGTTAGACTTTTTTCCACAGGATTTGAAAACCATAACATCAAGGAATGGACCACTCTTTTCTCTTGAAAGAAGCTAGATTTTTAAACACGTTACTGGAGACAATTATTCATAATGCCATTTTCTGATTAAATCAGTCAGACGAGGAGAAAGACGATTCTTTTTAAAAGTACACTACCTTGGGCGACCGGTTAGCTCAGTCGGTAGAGCTGCGACCCATGTACCAATGTAAGCCTTGCTGCACGGCCCAGGTTCGATCCGACTGCCCCTTTGCTGCGTGTCATCCCCACTCTCTCTGCCCCCCCTTTCCTTTCTATCTTCAGCTGTCCATATCAAATAAAGGCAAAAAAAAAAAAGTACAATACCTTTAAGGTGATCCCAAGATTCCAGTATGTTCTCCTACCAATATAATGATCCCTGGAAAGTAAAGTGCTAAAACTTAGGAAAGGTTCTTGTAGTGACACAAACTGAATCCACACCATAATTTGAAATAACCACACCAAATAAAATATGAGCAAAACCAAACTATGCATTTATTTAATACCTTTACTAGTGTAGTGGAGACAAACAATATTTATAGAAAGTTTGTGAGAAGAGCACTTCTCTAAATAAGTAGTGATTATCTTAGTACCGTGATTATCTTAGTACCGTGACCCAAAGCTGGTTTAACTGAAATATATTGACGCTACACTCTCCTGGTAAATGCGTGAAACACTGGTTAAAAAAAAAAAAAGGCACTGTGGTGTGGAACTGCCTGCAAGGATTACATTGTAGCCTGTTTCACAGCTGCAGAGCTGTCACTTAATATTGGACCAAATTCAAAACACAAAAAATAAAAAAATACTGAAGTTACCCTTTAATTTCAAGCAAACATCATCAGATCCAGGAATGAAGTACTTAATGTGAAATGAGATGTTTAAATGAAGTCATGGTGACAGCAGAAAGTGAATTTTAACTAAGTGAAATGTGAACAATGTAATCACCAAATTTAAGGTAATGTTAGTTTCTGCTGCCAAAATGGAGAGGAGACATGCTATCAAGGGAGCTAATTAACGGTCTGTAAATATTTTTCTGATAAAAGACAACTGGGGGTTTGTTTTTTATTTCCAGTTATCATCACAAAGTCTCCTTATGTTATTTTGAACTACAGTGTTGAAATAAGAGTGTAAAAAACATCAACAGGGTCAGGAATCCTATTAGGAATCAATAAATCTTTATGCATTTAAAATGCAGCTTTTGGTAAACTGTCCCTCTGTTTGTTAGAATCTCTGTTTTAAAATCAGAGTGACAAAGTGATTATACTTATTTATTTAAAAAAAAAGTATCTATTGCTCTGTATTTCTCAGCACCTTTGTCCCAGTTAGGTTCTGTAGGAAACTCTGTCTCTCAATCTCCCACGCCTCTCTCTCTCTATTTTCTCTAAACCCAAATGGTTGAGGCAACCAGATGGACCCACTTAGAGCTGGGGTCTAGGGTTTTCTACTTCAAGTATATCCAGTAATGTGATTGGTCAGTAGTTGGGCTGTTGATCCTTTGCAAAATAGATTATTGTGTACACTGGTTAAAAGTGAGCCTGCTTCATAATATATCCTGAGAAAATCCCAAATATAGCTGGATATCCCATTAACCTCACTTTGTGATATAGGACCTTAGTGTTGTAGAATCTCAGGAGTCTCTGGACTAAACTGTGACTTCACAGTGATTCCCCGTCAGACACTGACATCTTTGAATAATGTGATTGTACCGTATGGTTTACCACAGCATTGTTAATCCCTTGATGCAGAATCAGAAAATGTTTTGTCCTGGTCCTGTCTCAGGAAGTGGGAAACCGCTACGGTAACTTCTCCCTGGCCACTATGTTCCCTCGGCGGGAGTTTACCAGTGAAGACCTGGACAAGACCCTGCTGGAGCTGGAACTGGCTCCAAGTGCTTCCATCGTGGTTCTGCCGGTGAGTGAGGAAATTATGTGTATGTCCTAAAATGTTAAACCATCCCTCAAACATGCCTCTTGTGTCTATTATTTCACTCTCAACAGTCAGGCAGACCGGCTAACGCCGTGGTCCAGTCCTCTGGGGGCAGTATCTGGGCAGTTCTGGGCACACTACTCTACCCTTTGCTGGCTGTGTGGAGATTCCTCAGCTCGTTCTTGTTTGCAACTCCGCCCCCTCCTGGAGCAGCATCTAGAGGCCCCGCCCACCAGTCCAACTCTTACACCAACTCAGCGTCAGCCTCCGACAAAGCAAAGAGGTGGGCAGCAGAGTTAATTATAGTCTTTTGTTTATGGCCAATATGGCCATACATTTTCAAGAATTCTGGCCACATAGAACAACCAATATGTTTAAATACTAGGTTAAAGAGGTACTCCATCCTAAAACGTGTTTCATGAGCTGTAAACTGTATTATATGACTGTACTGTGTTGAAACATATCGATGCTGGTGTTAATATTGACATTCTACTTATACCAAAGTTGTGAATGAAAATTGGCATTTTGTTGGTTGAAAATGTCTCAACACACCTTCTACTGTTTTAAATCACCCTGAACCAGGTCAGGTCAAAGGTCAATGCTGACATAGAATCAACTATTTGGGAATACTTTTACATGATGACAAAACAAGTATTAACGCTCTCTAATCCCTCTGGAGCCCTCTGCAGCGTACGTTCTGCGCGTGCGCGAGGCGTAATACGTCCCCATAACAGCAGGCGGCGCTAATCTGTGTTAAAAAATTAAAACCGGAAATGACGGATCACTCAGACCTAGTAACACAGAGACTCTTCGTATCATTGGTTTTTCATCAGAAAGTCGTTGATATAAGAAGGAGTTCTTGTCATACTCGCTGAAACAGAAAAATACGAGGCTTAATAATAACAAAGACACTGCGTGTTCCTCGATCATTCGTTTTCTCGGCACCACTGACTCGCTAGTCAAGGCTGCATCCACCAATCAGATGGTCATTTGAGCCGAGCACTGACCAAATGAAAGGCGACCCGACTGACGACGTCACAGCACACCGAACCAATTCGAGTCTCAACCTCGACCCACTGTCGACAACGTCCGCACGGCCCATAATCGGTTGGTGGCAGAGCCTTAATGAGATTGTCGCAGATATAGATGTAATTGGAAATGATGAGTAGCAAACTATTTACCAATTCTGGTTTGTAGAAAATGTGAGACCGTAAGTAGTGCGATTTATTTAGTGTTTTGTTTGGAATGTGAAATATTAAATGTAGATTTTTTCTAAAGTAGTGCTCCACTTAATAATAAATCAAGACCTTGACTTAGGAATGTCAGATAATTATTTGGGATGAGATAAATTGATAGTGGCTTTTGCATCTCCTGGAAATCAGGACTGCTCTTGTCTGCTGTATTAAA
>NW_023340095.1:25905652-25907074 GCF_004916995.1 Morone saxatilis | reverse complement strand
GTTGTTTTGTACCTGTACTTACAATGACAATAAAGTTGAATCAAATCATTCAGATTTTTAGTGCTTTTAAATGTTGCAGGCAGTAGAAATAGGGGTCTTTAGAATGTATCTGCATTCATATGCAGATAAATGTTCATAGTTTAATTAAGTTATAGTAGTTTCAAATGAAAATACTTAAACTATGAGATTGCTGACTTCAGTGTAATTTAAAAGTCCACTGTGTAACTTTAATTTAAAGCGTCGCTCACACAACACACAACACACAATAACGCCATGTCTCTTGCTGTCAGTTGTCTCTCCACCACCCAGGTCCAGCACACTACTGCAATATAAGTTAAGAGTGATTACTCAGTGAGTAGCAGCTGTGATCGTCAACTCACCTGGCGCTGCACTCCTAAGCCTTCCCCACACCTCTCTCACCTGCAGTGTAAACCACACCCACCTCCAAAATCTACACTGTAAGAAATTTTTGTAAAAATTACAGTAAAAGACTGTAAAATTGAAAACAGTATATCAGTTTAGTAGATACATAGAATTACGCTAAATTAACAAACAGCGCATAACTTTAATTATTTCTTTTGCAATAATATCAGCACACTATTGATATTAGTTCCCTGGGTATGTTTGATCTTATGTCTCAGTTATAGGAGCTCATCTGCATCACAGTTTGTTGTGTATGGAGCTGCATAGCCACAGGCCAGTCACAGTGGCAGCAAAAGTGGGGACCTGCTGAACCTGTGAGGCCCGCCAACCAGTGACGGAGTGAGAGACACGCACACACGCGCAGTAGAGTACAGTACACATAACAGTCATGGAATTCAAACGTTGTGGTAATTTCACCAAGCGGAAGTTCTATCTATCAATTTGTGATGGCACAATGCGACTCAAGAGCATGTAAGTAAAATTATCTTCTTAAGAGATGTCTGCATGTCTAAGAATTTGTTCCAGTCTGATAGTAAACAAAGCTTTCTTGAAGGTTTGTAATAACGTTATGTTAAGTTTACATAGGTCTGATAAATGAGGTCAGGTTAAATTTAACGCACTGTTTTCTGCAGTTTTGTGTTGCACTCGCTGAAAAAGATTAATGTTAGTTTTCCTTAACTCTACAAAACGCGTTAATTTAGCTAAATGTTAACCAGGGAGTTGTCTTTGTCTAACATTGTGTAATAATATTGAACATTAGCATTCTTAAGTTAACGTAACTCGAGGTTGGCAAAATGTTGAGTTGTAATTTCTGTGGCAAGTCTGTTTTGAAATATTTGTTGAACTGTGTGTCAGAAGAGCACTCACCCGAGTCTCCTTCAGATGTTCTAAGTAAATGGTAAATGGACGTGTACTGTATAGCGCTTCCGATGACTAAAAGCTCTTTTACACTACGCGCCACATTCACCCTTTCAAAAACATTCACACACCGATGCACAG
>NW_023340095.1:25905293-25905604 GCF_004916995.1 Morone saxatilis | reverse complement strand
GTGGCGGCAGGAGCCGGGGATCGATTCAACAACCTTCTGATTAGACGAAACCTGCTCTTCCTCTGAGCCACAGCCGCCCACATTAGTGATGGTCAGATATTCAAAAACAATGATTTTTTTGGTCAAAATCCATCATGTGTTAAGTTAGTTCTATTCCAGGATGCCTTCCAAGTAATTAACCCTTTAGGCTCTGCCAAGACGAGACATAAAGTTTTAGCTGTCTATGCATCTGTTGCCAACTTGCCACTTCATGTACGGTCTGACACAGACCATAAGTCACTTGTGTCATTGTGTAGAGAGAAAGATTTCAA
>NW_023340095.1:25904572-25905216 GCF_004916995.1 Morone saxatilis | reverse complement strand
GAACTAATAACAGACTTGAAGGAATTGGAGGAGAATGGAATTGTTGTATCAAATGAAACCGTCAAAGGAACCTTGTATTGTATTGCTGGAGATAATTTGGGCTCGCATTGCATCGGTGGATCCTCTGAAAATTTCAGCTCCTCAAAATATTTTTGTAGGTACTGCCTAATAAACAGATCTGAATTTCAGGGTGATCCTAATTTGTGTGGACCAGAGAGAACCATCGAGAACTACAATTCTGCTGTTGATCGCCTCCAGACTGAAGATACATCACCAGATGTGAAATGAGTAAAGTTTAAGTCGGTATTTAATTCTTAGTCTGTCAGCCAGGTTTGCCACCTTGTCTAGGACATGACATCTTTGAGGGTGTTTTGTCTTACGATGTTGCACTGTATCTTAAGTATTTCATAAGGAAAAATGGTTGGTTCACTTACTCCAGTCTGCATCGACGCATTAAACAGTTTAAATACTGTGCCTCTGATGCTTCTACAAAACCATGTGAGGTCAGCCTCCATGCAGCTAAAGTCTCAGGTCAAGCTGTACAGAATTGGAATATGCTAAGGCTCTCATAATTGGTGACAGTGTGAAAGATACAGCAGATAATGTGTGGCAATGTACAATGCACTGTAGCCAGGCTGACAGAG
>NW_023340095.1:25901638-25904472 GCF_004916995.1 Morone saxatilis | reverse complement strand
GCGCTCCAAACGCTTTTTGGTGCATATGTTGCTTCTATGATAACATAGTCCGTGCTGCGACTGATGCCACATGAATGTTCAATAAAAATACAACTTATAAAAGAAAAAAAGAAATGTGTTTGTTCTACTTGAGATTTCAGGGGCAGTTCCTTCTGCCTGCTTCAACTATACAGAACATTGTTGAGAAATTGCAAAACATACATGAGTTAGGTCAAACATATACTTTGAGTACACTTACTTCACTGCTAAATTATCAGATGAGGACATAACCAAGGTTTGTGAGTCTGTCAAGGGATTTGATCTGTTCACTGCATGTCATACAGGGCCAATGAGAACAGCTTACTCAAGAGCTCAGTCTTTCAAAGAATAATTCAACTATGTGGAGCCCAAGAAAGTGTTTTTAGGAAGAGATGATAGGTTTGCCTATTATGTGCCTGTGAGAGAGACTTTGAAATGTTTGTTAGAATCTGATCTGTGGCAGAACTGTGTGTCAGGAGAGCCCTCACCCGAGTCTCCTTTGGATGTTCTAAGTGACATTAGTGAAGGTCATATATTCTAAAAACAATGACTTTTTTGGTCAAAATCCATCATGTGTCAAGTCAGTTCTATACCAGGATGCCTTCGAAGTAATTAACCCTTTAGGCTCTGCCAAGAAAAGACATAAAGTTTTAGCTGTCTGTGCATCTGTTGCCAACTTGCCACTTCATGTACGGTCTGACACAAACCACATGTTACTTGTGTTATTGTGTAGAGAGAAAGATTTCAAAGAGTTTGGGCATGCTAAGGTGTTCTCTGAACTAATAACAGACTTGAAGGAGTTGGAGGAGAATGGGATTGTTGTATCAAATGAAACAGTCAAAGGAACCTAGTATTGTTTTGCTGGAGATAATTTGGGCTTGCATTGCATCGGTGGATTCTCTGAAAATTTCTGTAGGTACTGCCTAATAAACATATCTGAATTTCAGGGTGATTCAAATCTGTTTGGACCAGAGAGAACCACTGAGAACTACAATTCTGCTGTTAATCGCCTCCAGACTGAAGATACATCAACAGATGTGAAAGGAGTAAAGTTTAGGTCTGTATTTAATTCTTTGAAATACTTTGGGCTTAAGATTAAGGTTGCATACCTTGATGTTCTTATTCAAGAATATTTAAAGTCAAGAAAAGCTCTATTCCTATAAAGTGGCCTGAAACCAAAGTATCATTATTCACGTCATTACCCAGAAATGATTATGAAATTTGGGCCCCGGATCAGACTATGGACAATGACCTTTGAAAGTAAGCACAGTTATTTCAAGAGATGTGCAAGGAATTTAAAGAATTTTAAAAACCTCTGCCTTACTCTGTCTGAAAGACATAAGTTGTTACAGGCTTATCTTTCAGCAGGATCAATGGGCCAAGCTGTCTTCCAAGTTAAAGATGGTTCTCCATTTTCCTCAGTACTATACAGTAGCCATTTAAGATGCAGTCAGACAATTTGGCTTTACTGAGACCAACACAAGGGTCACAGTAGAAATGCTGTATAAGGGAACGTCATACAAAAAAGGGCAACTCCTTGTCACAGGGAACATTAATTCTGCACAGTTTGGTTAACCAGTTTCTGGTGTCAGTGTACACAGCAGAATTCCTTCCTGAGTACCACCTTAACTCAGTAAGGAAAGACAATGAAAAGATGCAATGTCTGAACATCAGTGACTTGATTGATTTCAGTCCAGTTTCAGTTCACTTCCATCTTACATGAAGGATGAATACCAAATGGTTCCTCTCAAGCACAGTGTCACATTATTAACTGTTTTGGATTGTGGGTTAATTGTGCTTCATTCACTCTTTCAAATTTAGAAATGGATGATGCAGAGCAAAGCAACATACACAGTGCCATCTCAAAGGTGTTGCCAGACCTTCCAGCCTCAATCTTAGATATTTTAGTGGAGACACCCCAATTGTTGCAGATAGAGACAACTGAGAATTTTCACTTCATCCAGGAAGCTGATCTGCTTTCAACACTGAGACCAATTCAACGGCTACGTAGAGAAATGGTCCGGATTGTTGTTACTGAAATGATGAATGCCTGTGTCTCTTCCAGTAAAAAAGCCTCCACAAAGTTGCCAAAAAAAATATAGTATCCACAGTCACTGCAAGATGTCATAGCAGGTGATGTGGTTAGACTAGGATATAACTCACTGGTCAAGCAGTTAGAAGCCCGAATTGAAAATGTGAAGCGGCCTTCAGCACCAAGGATAATGTAAGTGCAAACGGGTCAGATGAGTGTAACACAGATGAAATCCCAGCCGAACAAAGGGCAACTATCCAGGACATGTATGGTTGCATAAAGTGGGAAATGACATATATGCCAGTGAGTAAGACACCAGAAAGCCAACAGGAGATAAAAAGAAAAATGAAAGTGCTCAGTGAACAGAGTAACTTCAGCCCAGGTGAGGTAGAAACTCTTATGAAGTGTACCTACTACTCCCAACGTAAAGAGATAAACTAGGGAACAGATCTGCAATCCCTCATGGAGGAATGGCCTTTTTTCTTCCAGGAAATTGGCATGACAGTCTGTCCCAAACTGGAGAGGACAGTTAAAGGGCTGCTCAGAAGATGTCAAAGATATGGTGCTCCTTCTTCTCTCCTACTTCGATGAAAAAGAGAGGAGAACCTCTTACACTATGTTGAACAAACATGTCTGGCAAAAGAAGTAAAAGTGGAAAGCTTGCCTATGACACCATTCATCATTGTATGTGGTAAGTGTTGATAATCAGTAACGCCGCTTTTGTAGTCCTCTCCTTTTCATACAACTCATGCATTCTTCTTGTGATGGTGCGTCTTGAGGGATG
>NW_023340095.1:25901057-25901538 GCF_004916995.1 Morone saxatilis | reverse complement strand
TATCTATCTATCTATCTAATTTGCTTGGTCTAAGGTTCCCTCAAAACCACGTCCATGACTCTAAAAAACTAGTTGTGACAAAATTTTACGGATGGTAATGGCATTTTATATTCAGAGGGTCAAAGGCCAACTTCACTACTGTCTGACTGAGGAAGTAGGCATGCTTCTAACCTTAACCCTAACAACAACAACAACCTATGAGCTAGCAATGTACACGCTGAAAATTTTACCCATAGAGGTCTGGCATCTCTAGTCGGCTAATCTAAGTGTACTATATAATAGTAAAGATATCAAAAATCCCGAAGGACCATATAGGTTAAGTTAGTTTGAATTAATATGAGAACATTGATTGTGATATAGTTGTACTTTTATTAATCCAGTATATCATTATCTTTTGCCCATCTCATACATACTGCATCACTGCTGCGATATGGTAAAATTGGTATGGTATGGTATGTTGACATTATTTTGACAGATGTAG
>NW_023340095.1:25900356-25901043 GCF_004916995.1 Morone saxatilis | reverse complement strand
GTAGGAATGATCATTTTTGCATCACAAATTAAATTTTCATTACAAAAAACTATTAAAATCATGATGATGTTAAATTAGTTGGGGTCTGTACCAAACAAACATCTTTCTTACATTCTTACATCTGAAGAACAAGATTTATAGGCCATTGCATCTATTCAGCCGTACAGTACTTTTTGTCACAAATTTTACCTTAAAAGTGCAGCTTCTGTGATTTGTGTATTGCACTTTGCCATATTGCAATTTTGATCATATTTGAATTAATTGTGCAGCTTTACTGTATACATTACAAGCTATACTAGATTACAATATATCTCGTGCCAAAGTATATTGAAACAAGATTTTTTTTTTATATTAAGTAAGCACGTTTTTTTAGACACAATGACAGTAATTCATAATTAAGAAAGAAAGCAAAGCAAGTCAATATTGATGCCAGTAAATAAATCAGTGATTGTTGAAATTTGCAAATAACATAACGTATATGAGCGTTACAAATGATACTCTGTACAGACAAAACTGCAATACAACAGAGATGTACTGGACACACTGTGCTGCTGTGGTAGCCCTCACTCTCCAGTGAAGGTTGGGTTGGTGACAGTGGTGGTGGCATTTTTGAACAGTGGGTTGTCAGCCTGGCAACAGAGAAAGCCCAATGATTAGTTTGTCTTGATAAATGGTAAATGGTAAATG
>NW_023340095.1:25895774-25900264 GCF_004916995.1 Morone saxatilis | reverse complement strand
TGCTCAAGGATACTTCGACATGTTTGCAGGACATTTGGGTACTTGCCAATACTGAGTACCGATATGAGTACTTAATAATACCATTACAGTTTGAAAATGTCTTTTATTTTCATCAGATCTTCCTCACTTCCTCCTCAACCACCCGGACAATTTAGCAGAGCATATTCTGCTCTACTTTTGTTGTCATTGTTCTGTATTTAAAAATATTTCCTATAATAACCTGAAAATAAGTAGGTATATTTTGTATACCTATGCATTCCCTGTACTACACTACTGGTTTTATGATTACGATTATGAATTCATGACCACAGTATTGGACCTGATACTTGATACTGGTATTGGTGCAGCCCTATCTATGATGTTTTTTAATCTTAGACAGATCCCTGGATGCTGCATGTGTTCATCTCCCCAATGTGAAATGAGGACTGAAAAAGTAAATCATGTAGCGTGCCATTCAAATCTGAAAGGAGGCATGCTTCATGGCGCAACACTTAACAACAAACAGTAAACAATGTAACAAAAATAACACCATAAATGTTCTAGCTCTTACAATGTTAATTAGTCCTGATTGAATTTTCTATTCAAATACATTTTCTCACCTCTGCCCATTTGGATTTCTTCTTTTCATTTTCAAATTTCCTAAACTCCTTCAGGTCTTTCATGTAGAGGAGTAACTTGATTAGCATTAGCAGCAGGATGCCGATGAGAGCCACAGATGCAATGGAACCGCCGATGATGGCTACGACGCTGGGTGGTTCAGGACAGTCTAGAGGAACAGGGACAGATTAAAGAAGATTTTACACTTATCCACAATTGTAAATTATAAATCCATATAAAAAATAATTAAATTGAGAAAGGTGTACATCATTGAAACTAAAATGTCTACTGGATAAATTGCCATGCGATTTTGTACATGTCCAGAGAACGAGTCCTAGTGACTTTAGTGATCCTCTGACTTCCCACCATGAGATTGATATTTGTTGTTTTGAATGAAATGTTTAAACAACGAGTTGCCATGCAATTTGGCTCAAGTTTTTCCCCTCCGCTCAACAATTTTATTTTTTTTAATATGTTTATTGAGCAAACTTCAAAGCATGTTACAAGCAGGATACAGATTAACTGTAAGTGAGAAGTCTGACATTTTCATATTTTCTTTTTTTAAGTAGACTGTCTGTAAAAGAACATACAGGCAAAATACAATGCACCCAACTCCTTGTGTTCACCCTCCACCCACCCTAGTCTTAAAGGGTACAATGTGCACTTTCATGAGGTATATAAAAGGAGATAAAGAATAAATAATTGAAGAAAGACGACCAGATGGAATTGAGTTTTGGGCAGGAGAAAAATTTATGCGTTTGGTCTGCTGGGCAGAGAGAGCATCTGGTACAAGAATCGTCAGTGTCAGGAAACAATTTCTTCAGCCTGGCTTTAGTATAGTGGATCCTGTGAACCACTTTAAACTGAATAAGGCTCATGCAAGCACAAGAGCTAGTGGAGCTGATCCTGACCAGTGACTTTCTCCAACAATCCTAGTCCAGCCCCAGCCCAAGCTCTTTTTCCCATGTGTCTTTTAGCCATAAAAGAGAAGATGCTTGTGAAGAGAGAAGAATGTAAATTGATCCAATGCTGTTTTGTGATGCTGAGGGAGACATTATATTTTCTAGAAGAGTCTTTTCAGGTAGTTTAGGGAAGGACATGAAGTGAGTTCTTACAAAATTACGAAGCTGGAATTATCTAAATCGACCACAATAAGGTAGATCAAATTTATGACAAGGTTCTTCAAACTACCAAATGTCTCTTCAATAAAGAGATCACAAAAAGAAACCAGGCCTTTCTTTTTCCAGTTTTTAAAAGCTGGGCTAGTGAAGAGGGTAGAAAGAGATGGTTATTGCAAATAGGGGTAAGGACGGAAGGGGATTTAATTCCAAAGTGTTGTCTAAACTGTTTCCAGATTTTTAGCGATGAGAGTACAACAGGGTTGCTAGTGTACTGAGAGGGACGCGACATGAGTGGAGCAAAGAGCAATGCAGAAAGAGAAGATGAAGTGCAAGAGGTGGCATCTATAATACACCAGTTAGTGTCAGGGGAATACCAATTTTTTTAGCTTTTGGAGGTTAGTGGCCCAATAGTACAACTGTATATCGGGAAGTGCAAGGCCCCCATCTTGTTTGGGCCTTTGGAGAATTGATGTTTGAATCCTGGGGGGCTTGCCTGCCCAAATGTAAGAAAGTATAGTGGTATTAAGTGATTTAAAAAAAGATTTGGGGAGGAAGATGGGGAGGGTCTGAAAAAGAAATAGGATTCAAGGTATTACATTCATTATAACTGTTTCAATTCGCACTCCATCTCTGTAGGTCCAATTTAATCTTCTCAGTCAATTCCGCAAAGTTATTCTTGTGAAGTGAACTAAAGGGGTGAGAGATGTTTACACCTAAATATTTAAAGCCACTGGGAGATAAGTGAAAAGGTAGTGCATCAGGAGAGATGGATTTGGCTGACTGGTTTACAGGAAAACATACACTCGAAGAGAACTCAGAATTTATGTTCGCTGGGTCTGCAGTCAAGTTCTGAGAAGAGTCATATATTTGTGATATGAAGTGAGAGGCATGTTGATGCCTCAGCTGTGAGACTAAAAGACGACTGGCCCTGTCCCCATGCTCATAATAAGTTGCTCTTGTCCGTTGTAGCAGGTATTCCAATTTGCTTGTTGATAACAGGTCATATTCAGTTTTGCAGTTAGTTTAGCTGCTAGAGCAGGATTTGGTAAAGAGGCATGTTGCCTATCTATGTCTAAAATAGCGTCCATAAGTTGTTGCTGTCTGGCTCTTCTGGTTTTGGCCAAATGCGCACTGAAAGAGATGATACGCCCACGGATAAAGGTTTTTAATGTTTCCCATAGAAGCGATGGGGAAATGTGAACAGACCTGTTGGTGTCTAAAAAGAAATCTATATCTGAAGATATATAGTCACAGAACTCTGTGTTAGCCAGCAAGCCTGTGTTCAACTTCCAGCCTCCTTGATGTCTACGCGAATCCGAAGGGAGACATAACTCTAGTATGTGAGGAGCATGATCGGAAGTTACTATGGCAGTGTAATCTGTAGATCTGAAGAAAGGTAGAAGGGTCTTATCAATAAAGAAATAAATCTATGCGGTAGTAGACTTGTATATATAATAGAGAAATAAGAAAAGTCTTTAGCATTAGGGTGAAAGAAACGCCAAGCGTCAACACAACCCACCTGATCCATAAGTCTTGATAAAATCTTAGACATTGCTGTTGGTGTGGTCGATCTGGACTGTGAACGGTCAAGGCTTGGATTAGCAACACAGTTTAGATCTCCTCCTAATATTAGGTGATAAGTGTCTAAATTTGGTAGATGGGAAAACATTGTGGACATAAAATTTGGGCTATCCCAATTCGGTCCATACACACTGACTAATACAACTGGTGTTTGATGAATAGTACCAGAAACTATAATGTATCGACCACCAGGATTAGAATATATGTGAATTGGGATAATCTTAATTTGTTTATGTATTAAAATTGCTGTGCCTCTGGATTTACTATTGAAATTGGAATGAAATATTTGTCCAACCCATGGTTTATGGAGCCTGATATGGTCAACTGTACGCAGGTGTGTCTCTTGCAAAAAAGCAATATCAGTGGAGAGGTACTTTAGGTGTGACAAAACCCTGGAACGCTTAATCTGTCCCACCAAGCCCCGCACATTCCAAGTAACTAGTGCACTGCCCGTAGGAACAGTATGTATCTCGCTATCAAGAACAAGCTGGGAGGTTAACAGCTGAGGCGTTTTCATGGATGGCACCAAATGATGGTTGTGTTTGAAGGTGGCGACGTCGGGCGGGGACGATTTAGTTGTTGTGAATGTGTTAGATTGAATTAACTATTGTGTTTTCAATATAAATTATGGCTTTTACAAAGCACTGTAGGGAGTCCTGACACCCCAAGTTTTCACTAATGTGAAAGTACCACAACCTCATGGTCAGCGCATATAAATTCTTGAAAAGAAACAAAGTGAACTACCATCTGAAATGGGATGAAACCCTGGCAAACACAATAAACAGGACTAGTTGTATAGTCTCCTATAGAGTTAGTAATCTCTGAAAGAGTCGATGGCGGATCAACTTGTCTTACTGAAGAAACTAGTTATGCGATACCATGGCCTGCTATTAGGATGTGGTTTAGAGTGGGGTGTAATGAATGCGTCAGCTTTGTCTCTTGGAGATCCTATGTCAGAACCATTCACCGTTAAGATTTTGAACCAAATATCGAATATATCGGAATTGAGCAATAAGATATTTATTAAGGGAAACATATCTTCCCACCCCTGCTTTTAGCTAAGGTTTAACTAGAAGCTCTGTTGGAGTTGGCGAGCACACATAGCCATAGTGTGGCCTCCGAGAAGCGCAAATTATCACACCGACGCAATCACTGTCAAGATGGACATCTGCACTACATGCTCGTGTAAAA
>NW_023340095.1:25891038-25895749 GCF_004916995.1 Morone saxatilis | reverse complement strand
ATATTTGAGACACACACACACACAGACAGACAGAGATTTCTTGCTTTTATAGAGAGATAATATTAATTTGATGTCCGGCTATTTCCCCTGGCATTACAGAGGCATTTGTCATTTATAATACACAAGACAGATAAGACTGAGTATAAAACCAGTAGTTTGGGACCCAGAGCAAAAGAGAAAATGGGAAAGAAAGAGAGAGAAACACAAAAACAAACCAACAGACAAACGACAAAACAAAAAGGACAAATCGTGCAATGTCCCCCCTAAAGTGCCCACCCCGTATATGCCCCCATTCCCACATAGCTTACATTAGTTGAAAAATACAGTAATGGATGTCTGATGCTTGCTCGTTTAAAACCGACGAGCTGCCAGAGCCAGTGTTCATGCAATCGGTTTAACATGTAGTGTTATCTGCTCCTAACGTTGTATTTTTAAATACCCTGAATATTATAGTAAACCAAGATTGAGTGGGAGAGCAACTTGAGTAGAGCATCGCAACCGCAAGCTTCAAAGTGGTCATATTCAGTGACATAACAGCGCACCTGTGGCCCACACAGCCGTGCTGTAGTTAGTTAGACTGTAAATTATGAAGTGGCAGTGCATAGTCCCAAGCCTATAATGACATTAAGCATGAAACAAAACAAAACCAAAAAGAGGTAAAATGGTTAGGACCACTACTGTTGTTATAACGAAACGAAATGAACATAACTTTCACAGCAGTCCGTAACAGTATGATAACATATTGTGACTAATACGCTAACCAGAATAGCATCACCTGAGTGTCATTATAGCCTTGGGACTGAGTGTATTTTTACTGCATAAGTGCAATAGTGAACATAGTAAACATTAAACCTGCTTTACATCAGCATCTTAGCAGTCATTGTGAGCATGTTAAGTACAACCGTATAGCCTCACAACGCTGCTAGCAGACTCACTTGAGACTTGTGTAATGTTTCAAAATAGAAGTGAAAACTGTAGAAATTGTTTATAAATTTTAATGTTTGTCACCAATGTGAGTTTTCTGTATTTAATCAGCAGCTTACCTCTCTGTTTCAGAATTTCAGCCTTGTAATTATCCTCTCCGACCAACTGGTCCAGCTTGAATTTGATCCAGCAGCCCTTAGTGTCTTTCTGCTGGCACTGCTTGCCTGGTATGGTGAACTGGTCTACCATCTCATGATATATACTCTCTTGGCAAGCCACACTGCAGTTTTTTTCAAAGGGACCTGAGTTAAAGCCAAGGCATTCAATGCAGTTTCTGGAAAAAAAATAACAACAATTAAAACTTGGTGAGTTGTGTATCAACTTTTTGTAATTTGATGAAGCAAACAATAACAATTTGGAAAAAATTAAAATTAAAATATGACATAAAAGTTTAGACTAATTACAATTTGGTCTGGCAAGGGTCTGGGCAGCCGAGGCATGTCTGGCATCGTGGACGCTGGTATCCCTCCTTACACTCACAGCGGTTACACTTGCATGACCCTCTGCCGAAGCACACGGTGTCGTTCAGGGTACGACAGGCCTCCTCTGACACCTTGCACTGACAGGCTGAACCCTCGTAGCCTTTATTGCATTCACATTTGCCACAGTTACACTTACCGTTTCCTACAAGTTGTGAGGAATGGAGAGGAGAGTTAGAGTGGTGACATACTTGCTTTTAACTACATGTGCATGCTACGCCTCATAGCTGGCATTCCCTCTGAGGGGCTGTTGTTTGTAACCTCAGGAATTATTGCCAAATATCTGCATTGTGCAACCAAGCCCATGAATAGTACGGGCAGAAGAATCTGAAAAACACACGAAAATTACAGAAAGCTATGAAGAGAATCTAAAGAGGGATGTGCAGTTAAGGACCAGTGTGTGTGATTTATGGCATCTAGCAGATTGCAACTAACTAAACACTGCTCATGTCAGTAAAAAATCTGTTGCTATTCACTAATACACATCTAACAGAGCTATCTTTGGTACAAACATGCTCACCTTGATCACTGCTCTCTATCAAAGTGACTTAAACAACATAAGCACAGTGATTGTACACTAAATGTCTCTTACTCTGATATGAGACGAGGTGAATCATAACATAACATAACCTTGCGAGGTAGCTGACTCACAAAAATCAAAAGATCAGGCAAGAAACCATCTTGCCAGGCATCAAGCTATGCTTTGGTGGCCACCACAGTGTTACCTGTATGGCCTTAGGGTGTGAAATGCTCAACCCCTGTCTAGTCAGAGACATTTTTGCATTTTCAATCCACAATCAAACATAAAGGTAAGAACTCCCTCCCTACTACCTTGTTAGATAGCAGTCTGAAAGACATCTAGCTTGCAAACATGAATATAAACAGGAGTCTCAAAGTCAAATTTTCTTGGGGCCACTGCTGGTATTGTCATCTCATACGAGGGCTACTTCAACGTTGAAGTACTGCAAGAAAGTGCAATATTCTGAAAATATTTGCATTACTAACAACATACCACAAATAGTAGTTTCTATACATTTATATATCACCATTTTATAACATTGCTGTTCCCAGCCAAACAACAAATGAAGCAAAACCTGCTCTCATATTATCAGCCATGTGCATTTGCCATTATTTTGCACCACACTAAATACAGTTTTGAAATAGATTTTTTTTTAAAATTTTAATTGTGTATAAAGAGGCAGTTTAAATTGATATGAAACAACTAGAAAATAATAATCCTGTGGACCGGATTACATTATATCTTTGGAAGTGACTGCACTTTGAGACCCATGATGTAAACAAAGCATGTTCCAAAATATAAAGAAAATGCCACCCAGTGCAAATGCATGATACAGATGATGTGTTTAAATTAGGAATACTGATACTGATAAACCATACTGGAAAAAGTCAATTCTTTGAAACTTTGAAAATGAGTGAAACTCTACCTCCACACAGTTTATTCCCGAACTTCTCACAGTGTTCATTGTCACACTCGCAGTAGTCACCATGGTAACTGCTTCCACTCTCTGTAGTGTGACACAGGCACCTGCCACACACACAATCTCCTCGACCCTCACACTCCATTGTGCCATTGTTCCTCTGACAGGATGCTCTCAGGGAACGCTCGTCTTTATCGCCAATGGAGCACTCGCAGAACTGACCGACGTAGCCTTCACTGCAGCTGAGTAAGTAGAAAGAGGAATTAAACCTATGATTAGCAGAGAAAACTATAAACTATAACCAAAACACAATAACATAATAACAGCTACCCTCTTTTTCACCCGCATCTATGATACATTTAATAATAAATATTTTCTTTGATCACTTTTGTGAGCTGAAACCCATTTTGTCCTCACCACTCTCAAGATTTCAGAACAAGACTTCTCCTTGAGCGAGACTTGATTGGACACACAGCGGATCAAGCGAAGGAACAGAAAATGTTTCCTTTCTTTGTAGGGTCGTGTTGTCAGACACTTCTAATAACAATCTGAGCTTGTCAATAGCAAAAACTAGTACTTTTAATAGACGTAATGTGACAGAGCGCAATTGCCCATTAGGATTATGTTGTTGTCGGTTTTGCAGCTACAGGACTCTCACTCAATAATGGACTAACTTCAAATTTGAATCATAATTGAATCAGAATCAAGATGCTTTACAAGGAATTAGATTTTTCATTGCTTTCCATGTATACACAGAAATGGATGTAACTTAATCTAAAAACAGTGACAACTGCACTACAACATCAAGGTATATTCTTCTTTGCTCCTGACAGAGGAAGTCATAATATAAGATTTTTTCAGAAAAACATAAATATAAGTAATTTTACATGTTTGAATTATTAAATGACACTGGCATTTTATGTGTTAAAGATAAACTCCTATGAAAATTCAGAATACATGTACTGTAATTTTTTAAGAAATCAATCAAACTTCCAGTATATGCCAGCTCACTCTCATTCTGTTGGAGGTGTAAACGCTTACCTGCAAATGCCACACTTGACTCTTCCCTTGCCCTTGCAGTGTGAGTGGATACTGCCATCAGGGTCTTTACATGCACAATCACAGTTTGTAGATAACGACACTGTCAATGTATCTTTAATACCAAGTGGTCTGATGGTGAAAGACTTGTCATTCATACATGACTCTGCCGTCACAGTGACATCAAAGGAAATCTGGAGAGGGCAGTTAGGGTGGGGCAGTCAGACAGAGGTCTAATACATTTTTTCAACATTTTTAACATATAAACTAAATGCCATGTAGAAGTCTTAAAACCATCCCCTTCATGTATCCCAGTATCTTCTGGGGTATAGTGCATGAGTAAAGGGTGCCAGTGCCATTACAATGGATCATTTGGTTTGTTTATAGACAGACTGAGCTTTGTCTGCATTGGCAGGAAGTCAAGCACATTCTCAGTTTGTGCTGACCTCTGCCAGGGTTGTGCCTTCTTAGTTATTCTGTCTTCTGTGAGAAAAATCTCACGGCACAGCCAAAGTGAAGAGAATACATGTCTGCTTGTAGCAGATGATGATATTGTGCAAGTTTCATCATCCGGTGACCTATAACATGCACTTGCATGGTTCTCAGTTGACTGTGAAATGACTTGGATGAGATTCAGTGACCCGAAGACTGAGGCCATGATACTCAGCCCAAACAGTGGATCAGTCCTTTGGGACCATTCTACCTTGGGAATTCAAGTGAAGGAGTTAAAATATGCTGGGGTAAGATAAACATCAGATAGATAGATAGATA
>NW_023340095.1:25885764-25890938 GCF_004916995.1 Morone saxatilis | reverse complement strand
GCAGCAAGGACTCGGTACATGGGTTGCCAGCTCTACCCACTGAGCTAACCAGGCACCCATTAATGTGTGACTTTTTAAAAAGAATTACAATATGGACTGAGGGAATGCCCAATACAATGTTAAAACCAGAAATGTATATAACTCAAAATTTGTATATATGAACATGACCATGAAAAGTTTAAAACATGTTAAAAAGAACTGACCTTCTCTCCTGGTTTTACATTGTTACAAACCCCTTCGTTGTTCCCTGGTTGTCCTGCATCCTTGCATTTAGGAGTGTAGATGACTCTTACATTGTCAGGAAGATTGTCATGGGTCAAGGTTACTTTTGAGGACAAGCTCTGTCATGGATTAGACATTTAAGAGTGTTGAGGTACTGACAAAAATCGGACAAAATAATGAGAAAAAAACAGATGGATGACAATTTAAAGGAAAAAGCAGCACAGTCAACATAGTCTCTGGAACCCTCTCCAATCACCCATGGATGAATGGTAAATGGACCTGGACCCTTTCGTGTACCATAATGAGATAGCCACCATTATCAAGTGGTGTGAACTTTGACCCGAGACAAGTGACTGACCACAAGCCAGTGGTCATCAAAAACCAAAAAAAATACGAGTGTCCTCGTATAAATATTTAGGTGTCCATACAGACAACCTTCTTTGCTGGAAAATGCACATTGATCACCTGTGTAATTGACTGCAGCAGAGACTGTACTTGCTAAGGCGACTAAGACTGTATGGTGTGAGCAGCCAGATCATGCTGATGTTCTCACATTGACACATTAATGGCAAAGCCCATCGAACAGAAACTAACGCATTCCGAATGAATGCGCTAGTTTCTGTTCGATGGGGTCCGGTATCTTGCTCAAGATACTTCGACATGTGGCAAAAGGAGCCAGAGATCAAACCAACAACCTTCTGATTAATGGACAACCCGCTTTGCCTCTGAGCCACAGCTGCCTCCACATAACAAATCATTGCAAATACAGAATTTATTTATTTTGATTTTCATAAAATCATTCAATGATGATCAATGACACTTCCTGTGCTGTTTGAAAACATCTGCATTTGTTTTTGTTTCTCCATTCATTATTTTTTTTCCATTAATTTGTCCGTCTGTACATTGGTCACAAAAGACAGTTATAAAAATATATATATATACACAAAAAAGAATGTGTGAAGAAAGAACAGAATTTGTAAGTGGCAAATGAACAACTTACATTGTAGGCGATTTTAATTAATTCAACAACATTTTTAGAATCTGATGACAGAACTCCGACCTCTGATTTTGGAATCATTCTAGAGAGTTCCTGGGACAAAACACAAGGTGAAATGAAAAATCAGTCAGTGTAAGAATATAATACATGTTCTATAAATTAATAAAAAAGAAATAAAGAAACAAAAGGTACAATTATTTACCTTGTACACATTCGCTACATTTTCTGTCACTGCAAATATCGGTTGAATATTGTTTTTTTCCAACTGCATAGCTAGTTGACCAACAGATGGGTAGTCCTGCACACAACAATCAATAACATTTTATAAACCTAATGTCCATGTTACACCTCTTGAATAATCATTTGACAATACCATTACAACAAAACTCATCATTGTTTTTTGAGTATTGATAGTCATAATGGAGAGTTAAAATTTTTTACAACTTGGGTTTTATTTTCATAGTTTTACCCATTTATGATACAATAGCAGTGAAAACCTTTTGACTGTTGATTCCCTAATGTGATTCCATACATACCATGTCAATGCTCTTGCTAAAAAGGCTGTTTTCCATGTGGCATTGTTCATCACTGGGCTCCAGAATGCCAGCCAATTTTCCATCCCCAGCCATGTGGAATCCAGCATCAGTGGTCAACACAATTAGCCGAGTACTGCTGTTCCTCCAGCCTATTTTGTCCTAAACAACAAAAAGTGTTAGTGACCATTGAAACAAGAAAACTTTCAAGGCCCTGATAATAGGAACTGTGTTCACACTTCTCTGCCTCCTACAAAATACCTTTATACTCCAATAAATGCTTTATGAATTTCTTTTGTGAGAAAACACAATGCCTGCCATAAGTTTGTTGTAATCCTTTGGCTGTAGGAAGGTGGTCATGGTTGACGACGCTGTGCACACAGTCTTCTCCATCTAGTTGAGTTTAAAGGCTTGACTCTACTGTTCATATAAGTTTGTTTGCCAGACAGTCTTGGTCTTTGGTCCAATTTTCTGTATGTAACTGCAGTCTGTTGTGGTTTATTGTTGGCACAGATATCACTCTATGAACATTAAGCTTATACAGCCTGTTGAAAAGCATAGCCTGTGTTTTTTTTTCATAATAAACCCACACTTGCTTTCCTTGTGTTACTCACAGTTTGGTTGTATCCTTACCCCACATACAGCAGCCTGCATCATTGCATCAAGACTTCCTTCCGGAGAGTCCAAGTTCCCAGAAATGAACTGCTCTGTCACTTTTTCTTTGAACTCAGTTTCCTCTGATGTCATCTTAAGCACATGTCTGTAGCCAAAGGCAGCCTGGCACTGCTGGTCATTTTCATCACATGGCTTCTGCAGTTTCTCCTTGTTGGTGTTAGTATAAGGAAGGACTGTCTTATCAACAAAGGCACCAAACCCTATAGTTAGAGAAACAGCTATTAACTCCTCATTCTTGTTTTTTAGTTATATGGTGGCACTTCTTGAAAGGTTTATCAAACATTTCAGACCATTGAGATGTATACATCCTGACATAAATGGCAGCACTTTAGAATACAATCTGTAAATTCTATGTACATAGTTTGTACTAATAGGATACCAACAAAATACACACTGGTAAGTACATGGGAGGAAGTACAGGCAATAACGGTCAATGTACAGAGGATCCTGTTCTCTGTGATCATTTATACTATTTTTAGTGAGGCAGAATTCACTTTCATTCAATTTAGTTATTTATTTATCATTATTTTTTGTTTTTATGTCAAATAATTACCAAACTAACTAAACTGCTGAACTTATTTTACGATCACAACATTGTGAGACATAATGAGATGCAAACATGTATGTATTCTTTGTAAAGCACAACTCTAACATTTACTATAAATGTGGCTGCTGAAGAAAGGAAATTACATGTCAATAGGCTGCTAAAAGCAAATATCCAGCCAGCTATTGGGGTGGATGTGTGGGCTATAGCCTTAGCCCTGGTGCTCTAATGCTGTTTTCCCTACTTTTCCTTTCTTGGGAAGAAAGTAAAACTAATACCATCCCATTATTAAGTAGATACTTTCGTTTAAAAGAGACTCACAGTGTAATCCCTTTTAAAATCAAACTTCTTTTACCAGAGGGTATTTTATGACGTGATATGTACAACAACAATACCATTAACAACACTATTACTACGACTACTGCCACTACTACTACTACTAATAATAATAAAGATGATACATTTTATATTTTAGAAGATGTCAGATTAAGATTACAATCCCATTACCTATTTGAGCATGTTTAGTGATGTCATTCAGAGCTTTAAAAAGATCTTTTCCAAGTCCTTTGACATTTTCCAAGTCATCTTTCATGGAGTAAGATAGGTCCATCAGGTAGTAGAGATCAACTGGATAACCCTGAACTCTTTTAAATGAAACACTGAATGTGGTAGAAAGCCCTGTAAACACAGAAGATGCCCATGTATGCAATAAACAATATATAATATAAAATATTATTATATAAAGTTCAGTGACAGTGTGTTTATACAATTCCCAAATCAAATTAAATTAAAGATGATAATGATGAGATTTTTTTTTGTCCATCCCAATTCTTCATAAATCTAGATGACGATTCTGGGGCAGACACGTAACTGCTCTGGTTTTAACTCTGATCTGAAAACCAAACACTGCATACCATTTGTTATCAAAGGTCAGCATTAACTGATTCCACTAACCGGGTCGTAGTTTCAGACTTATCTTCTGTGGACTCAGCTGGACAGGGTTCTGCTCGTTGAATGACTCTGACAGAGAATCATTCTTATCAATCTGTTTGCTGTTCTCTGGAAAGATGATATCTTCTGTCTTGCAGCCCCTCTCTATTAATTTTGCTTTGGTGTCACAGCGTACTGTCTCCTGCTCACCTGATTTGGTGAAATTCTGAACAAAGGGGATGCAAAAACACACAGAGGGATAAGAATTGCCTTTTATATTAAATATGTGCTAAGTTCAGTCATGTATCTTCATACAATGTTCTTACTATCACTCCCTTGCATAAGCCTTTATCAAACTTACTTACCATACATTTTCAAATAAAAGCCAGTATTCCAATAATGTCAGAGTCTCATTGATCCGTAGTATAAAATTTTGGCAAGCTATATACCAATGCAAAGAGCAACTATTGTTGAGACTGTGGTAGACAATGAATGATAAACTTCACCCATATTTGTAAGCTCAAATGAACTGAAATAATGCCGGGCCACACTCTAACCCCTCAAATAAATGAGTGTTGAATATTAACCGGTGGAACAACCATAAAAAGTAGTTGACACCCCGGAAACACTGCCCACGTGAGCAGTGCATGATGGCTGCCTCACTGAACTGCTGCAGCTCATACGTCTGAGGTGTCCACAGAGAGTGTGTCTCTAGCTTTTATATGCTGAGTTTTCCATTGATAAATACAATACAATAAAAGTCTTTTTAACAAATTAATGGATTCTGTCCATAGAAATACCAGAGAGCTTTCAATCTCAAACAAATACAGGAGGTGTTAAGTGATTGTGACTGTCATGTCTGTGACATATTCTACAGATATGGACATAGAAACTGTAGAGAAAGTTGTATAGGTAAGTTGCTGCTATAATGTTAATATGACTTTGAACAGATCATCATCATCTACTTTAGCTGGGAATCACATGCAGAAACAATAGATTAAACCTTGACTCTCTAGTGAAGTGTGTGGCTAGTCTTATAGTTTTGTTGTACTTGAATGCTGAAGTGGCCTTCCTATGAGATACCAGCAGTGGCTCCAACACAATTTAAATTTGAGACGCCAGGTATAGGCTATGTCTATGTAATAAATGTAGTTTATTTGTCATGCTGGAAAATTTAGCTCATATTAGCAGCACTGCAGTCATGCTTCTCTTCACGCTTTAATTAGAACAGGTACCCAACCAAAACTCCATAGAGACTGTCTGTCCCCCAACC
>NW_023340095.1:25880865-25885664 GCF_004916995.1 Morone saxatilis | reverse complement strand
ATCAGCGCAATCTAAAGACATTTCGACGATTCATCATGAAAAAGAAAGTTGTCATAACTTCAGTGTACATGGTCAAATCTCAGTGAAACTTCACGGTTGATAAGAGTCCAGCCCTGAACACGTCTACATGACAATGTTCAGATATAGTTATAGCGCCACCTAATGGCAACAGGAAGTAAGCACTGCGTTGTGATTTTAATCCGATTTCTCTGAACTTTTCATGTTTCGACCCACACGTGTTACACCTTCACGTGACGCGGCCGCAGAACACCCGAGTTGCGTGGAGTGCGAGGGCCCGTTCATCGCTGCGTACACTTATTGAACTAAATCCTTGAAAATTAACATTTAATAGTCTTTCCACATAATCTTTTTTATCATCATTTAATAACCTCTGAATTCCTATTAGTGGAGTACACTAATATTAGATTTTTCATTAGCTGTGTACTGCAGGGTGGTTGTTCACCAGGTTGCTGATATTATGTCCAGCTGTCTCTAATTTTGAGCTGTGATTGTATGTTAATAAATAGACTTAGACTTGAGAAGGGACAGTATGAAGGCATTACATAAACTTTGTTTCTCACCAGGTCTTTGCACCACATGCAGTATGGCCCAGATCTGATACAATCCTCGCAGGAGTTGATCACAGACTTCAAGCAAACCTCCGCTTGTTGACACAGTCCTGCATAAAAAACACAATTCATGCCTCAAAGTTTCATGAAGAAACTGTAAAATCACAACCAATTATAACATTTAAATAATACACTATGGACACAAATAATTCATATTCTTTATTTTTAGATCTATAGAAATGAAATATATTTTGCAGGGGTGGGTGAATCAATTCCTGTACTATGCATAATACTGAAACCATGTCCTGTTTTAATTATCAATACTAGTGTCAATAACATCAATACAAAACAACAGCATGCCTCATTATTATTATTTCTTTACACATTAAACATTTGTTATTCCCAAATAATCTTTATTATGTTAATGTGTGTGATGTCTTAAAATAACATGTACATGATATGAACTGTATGATGTTTGTTTTCTAAGATAATTTTTTTAGTCTGAACATTACTTAATATTGAATCTGCCAATTTTATTTTGGCTTTTCATTCTATTTCACTTCCTTAACAAAATGGTGTTACATATATCTGGGCGGCTGTGGCTCAGAGGCAGAGCAGGTTGTCCACTAATCAAAAGGTTGTTGGTTCAATCTGCATGTCAAAGTATCCTTGAGCAAAATACTGAATCCCCCTGTGTGAATGTGTGTGAAAGTGCGCATATGTTCTCCCTGGATCGCCACCTTGCCGTTGTGGAGAACCTTGTGTGTTCTAATGAGCCTGAGAGCAATGCCGTCTGGAGCTTAAGCTCCTGGTAGGGTCACCCATGGTGGTAAGGTTGAGGGGGAGGTTCCAGACAAAGCGCGATCCAAGACCTCAATGGCGGATGTGGCGGAGGATGACAATGTGATAATGGTCATACATTGGAGCCTGGAACGTGCGGACCCTCATGGAAAACAAAAAGAGTGATCGACCTGAAAGGCACACTGCCATCATCTCAAGGGAGCTAAATAGATTCCAGATCGACATTGCAGCGCTCTCTGAAACCTGACTGGCTGATGATGGGGGGCAGCTCAAGGAGGACAAAGGCGGATACACTTTCTTCTGGAAGCCTGCAAATGAGCCACGTATCCATGGTGTGGGTTTTGCTATTAAGAACAGCCTCATCAACCACCTCTATGAACTCCCTGTGGGCATCAATGAACACCTGATGACCATACGCCTTATGCTTACAAGCAGTCAAATGACCTTCTATGCTGATCTTGACAAAACTCTATCCAAAGTCCCCAAGGAGGACAAGATAATCCTACTTGGGGATTTCAATGCCAGAGTGGGACGAAACCACCATTTATGGAGAGGCACGCTAGGGAAAGAAGGGATTGGAAACACAAACTCCAATGGCACACTACTGCTGACAAAGTGCTCAGAACACAACCTGGTCATCACCAACACACTCTTTCGCCAAAAGAACACATTCAAAACATCATGGATGCATCCGCTCTAAACTCTGGCACCTCATCGACTACGTCATTGTCCGCACCAAAGACCGCCGTGATGTGCTTAATACCAGAGCAATGACCAGTGCAGACGACTGCTGGACTGACCACCGCCTTATTCACTCCATCATGTCTATCCACTTAATGCAGAAAAGAAGGATGCAGAAAAGAAAGAGCCGGACAAAACTTAACATTGAGCGTCTGGGTGATACCACCTACCAACAACAGCTCCAGGCGGCCCTCAGTGCAGACCTGCCCAAGCAGTATCCAACTGATGCTGAAAGACACTGGGGCAGGCTCTCTTCTACCATCATTAACTGCAGCAAAAGCATCCTTGGTCACAAAAAGCGGAAACATCAAGACTGGTATGATGAAAACGACACCGAAATTCAACAGCTCCTAGCCATCAAGCGGCAAACTTTTATCACCTGGCAAAATAACATCAACTGCAAGGTTAAAAGAGCAGCTCATGCCAAAGCGAAGGCAGCCGTCCAATCAAACATTAGGAAACTGAAGAACCAGTGGTGGACAAAGAAGGCTCTGGAGATCCAGCAGCTTGCTGACTCTGGAGATACCAGAGGATTCTTTGATGCCACAAGAGCAGTATATGGCCCCAGCTACCTTTGCCTAACCCTACTTCACTCTAAAGATGGGCTCACGCTGCTGAAAGATAAGGAAGCAATAGCAAACAGGTGGAAAGAGCATTACGAGGATCTTCTGAACAGGGACACCACTCCTGAGATGGAGGCCCTCGAAAAACTCCCTCAACAGCCCATAAATGAGAGCATGGGGGAACCACCCAGCCTGGAAGAGGTGCAGGATGCTATTAGGATGATGAAGAACAACAAGGCTGCTGGTCCTAATGGCATTCCAGCAGAAGTCCTAAAGGAAGGCGGCCCTGATCTCCTTATACACATCCATGCTCTGCTTCTCAAAATATGGGAACAAGAGAAAATCCCTGCACAACTTAAGGATGCCCTGGTTGTCTCCATCTTTAAGAAAGGAGACAAGGCAGACTGCAGGAACTACACTGGCATTTCTCTCCTGTCCACCACAGGAAAAAAGCCCTGACTCAGGTTTTGGCCAACATACTCACCCCTCTGTCAGAAAGCATCCTTCTAGAGTCTCAAAGTGGTTTTCGCCCAAACAGAGGCACGACAGACATGATATTCATTGCTCGCCAACTTCAAAGAACATGTCAGCCT
The DNA here is from genome assembly GCF_004916995.1 of Morone saxatilis. NCBI lineage: Eukaryota > Metazoa > Chordata > Actinopteri > Moronidae > Morone > Morone saxatilis. The sequence continues at coordinate 25,882,397 of NW_023340095.1, read as the reverse complement.
CAGTCCTCAATGGCAGCGGAGATGAAACAGAACCCTTCAGGGTTGACAAAGGAATCAAACAAGGATGTGTCATTTCTGCTGTTCACACTGTTCTCCATCTTCATTGCTTGCTATCCTCCATCTCACAGGTAAACATCTGCCCCAGGGAGTCAAGATTATGTGCAGAACAGACGGGCAACTCTTTAACATCAATCGATTCAGGGCTAAAGGTCGAACCACTACCATATCCATCATGGAGCTGCAGTATGCGGACGACAACGCCCTTGTAGCCCTCTCAGAAGAGGACCTACAGTGCATTCTGGTTGCCTTCACAAAAGCATATAAACAGCTTGGTCTAGCCATCAACATCAGTCACCACCAAACAGTACTCCTGTCCTGCCCCCAAACATCTCAATTGACAACATCAAATTGGAAAATGTGGATCACTTCCAATATCTGGGCAGCCTCCTATCATCAAAAGCCAACATTAACGATGAAATACACCACCGCCTCAGCTGTGCCAGTGGGGCTTTTTCAAGGCTAAGGAAAAGAGTTTTCAAGAACCGCAACCTTCTGGCAAAGACCAAAATCCTGGTCTACAAAGCCATAATGCCACCCACTCTACTGTATGTATCAGAGGCCTGGACCACATACAGAAGGCACTTAAAGGCGCTAGAGGCATATCACCAGAGATGCCTCCGGAAAATCCTCAGGATCAGTTGGGAGGCACCAAAACCAGCGTCCTGGAGGAGGCCGGCATTCCCACCATCACTGCCACCATCGCTCAACACCAGCTTAGATGGACTGGTCATGTTGTCAATATGCCTGACTTTTGCCTTCCAAAACAAGTCCTCTACTCCCAGCTTGCTGAAGGAAAACGTGCCATTTACCATTTACCATAGCATGTCTCTTGATAACAGGATAAAAAGTTATATATCTCTATACATTTTGTGTGTTTTTATTATTATTAGTATCAATAGCATTGGTCATTCTATTTATTGATATAAAAATAAGTAACAAAAGTTGTTTATTTATTTGGGCTTTTATTGCCTTTAATTGAAAGTGACAGCTGAAGAGTGACCAGAAAGTGAGGAGAGAGAGGGGATAACACGCAGCAAAGGGCTGCAGCTTGGACTCACACCTTTAGATGCTGTAGCAAGGACGCAGCCGTGGCACATGGGGTGCCAACTCCACCTGGTGAGCTATCCGGGCACTAAAATAAAAAATTACATTTTAAGTTTTTAAAACTTACCATTTCTGCCCATCAGCAAGAGCATAAAAAACAGCAAACATGGATCCATGTCCTGGTGACAAAAACAAATAAAAAATGTTTTCTCTTAGAACAATATACAATAGATCACAATTAAAATTATAAGATTTCCATACAGTACAACATTGTCCTGACTGTCTGGAGCCCCTGAAGTCCCCAAAAGGAAATATTTTTTTTATTGTGCGAACAAAATATTTACTATAAATTCATATGCATCTCTAACGGCTTCAGATGCACAGCCATCATATAATTAAGAGAACAGCTTATCAAGTTTTATTTTCAC
>NW_023340095.1:25868763-25880765 GCF_004916995.1 Morone saxatilis | reverse complement strand
CATAAGATAAGTAACTTGTGCGCATAAAATAATAACGTGTGCCCTCAAGATAAGTATTGTACCCATAAGAGAATAACTTAAACGCACAAGATAAAAAAAAAAAAAGTTACCTTTTGGGACTTTAGGGGCTCTGTAGAGTTCAGTGTAAGTAGTTGAAAAAGAAACTGGTTAAGTTTAGGAACAGACGGGGGTCATGGATAAAACAAATGTGTACGTACAGTATATACATGTATATGTTTAACTGTATGTATTGGTTTTATTTGTTTGTACTTTATGTCATATTTTATTTTATAAACTAAATTATTATTTTCTGTGTGTGTAGCATTAAGGACAGCAAACATTAATTTCATTATACAACCTTGTATTGTATAGTTTCCTTATTCCTTACTCCACCTACTTTGCCATTTATAGGGAAACAATTCAGCTCACAGAATACAAAAAGTGGGTATACCTACTGCCGGCTGAATAATAAGTAGGTATACTCCGTATACCTGTGTGTACCCTGCACTACATCACTGGGTCTGTCTGTATGCAGATGCACCAAAATGCCAACCATAAACACACTGAAGCTTGTATTTCCTTCTGTGTCAACCCAGTTGACACCATAAAAGGCAGAAGGGAGCAGCAAAGTGTTGCGACATCAGTACATTTCCGCTTTGTGACTCAAGCTGAAAAAATGCTCATAAGAAATCTGTTTCTGTATATGTTTCTTTGGGATAATATGACAAGTTGACACCTCAGTACAGTACACATAAGTAGCCCCAATTACACAATCACTAATAAGATTTTAAAGGCCAGATGATGAGGTAGCAGTTGGTGGATTATTGTGCATAGTGTCATCAAACCATTACAGTACGAAATGTAGTCCAATACAACACTGCTTACTATGAAAATAGATTTGAATCAGCTGTAAAACAGTCTGTGTACACTTTAAATTTAGTTAAGTTACTGTGTCCCGCCATGAGTCTATATAGACTGTTCGTACAGCTGACAGGAAACAATCTGAAGACTGACAACACCTAGAAAGCTGCCTCTTAATGGAATAATAACGATATAGCCGTTTGAGCCGTACTGTGCTGTAACTAAGTGCTGAACTGAATTGAAAGACACATTCAAATGAAACTAAACTTTCAAATGTACAAAATGTACATTCTTTCTGATAACAGAAGTTAGATTTCTAAGCATTAAAAACACTATACCACACCCACCCTTACTTCTGTTTTTGTCACTACAGCTTATTGTAAAGTGTTTGACCACTTCCCAGACGTGACAGCTGAAAGTACCATTGTATTTGTGTTCCCAAACAACAAGGTGGTCCTTCAAGTTCTGAGGGAAAGGCTACTAAACTATAGACACACTCTATAGCAGTTGGTGGTAGTATTGCCTCGCTTCATTGTTTGCTAGCCACCATAAAATAAAAACCCAACAAGAAGGAAGGTGACCATAAGGAACATGTCAAAGAAATGCAAGAGCCACCACCCAGTGGAGTGATCTGTTTGGACTGAAGCCCCCTGCAAGCTTTTCTGAGTTAGAGCTATTGTGTGACTCCAGTAACAACACAACTGCTTTCTTGCAGAGACAGCAGGAGTCTTTCCTTCTCTAAATTAATTATCTTTATTTAACAGGGCATAAGAAAATGATTGTTCAAACAATACAGTAATGTCCACCTTTGGTTGTTACAAGGCAATCTCTAAGCTCTAAATAGCTAACACTGATGCACTGATTACTGGGTCCCCAGCTGCATATCTGCTTTAGATGCAATGCTGAGTTTATTACTCGCACAAACGATTATTATTAAACAATGCAGTGTTGACTGGTGGTTTTGCTAGTTGACTAGTTGACTATTCTGTGAAACACCTAATTTACAGTAGTCACGGTCATCACTATTATTTAACCTGCAGTACAGAACTTTTGTCTCCAACCCTCTGGCAGAAGGGGAATTACTTAAACTGCTGCTGTAGTCTACTGTGTCACTATGGTTGCCCCCCCCCCCTTCAGCACTAGCAAACCAATCACTGCTGGCCAACGCAACAACATAACACATCACCACTCCTACATGGACGATTTGTTTGTAGGATCTATCATTGTAGTTGCAGATTGCAACTCCCTTGCTTCACCCTTGCCTTCCAAGAACGAAGGAGAAACTATGGTGGTTGTGAAATGCATGTTTGGTTTGGTTAACCCTTTTATATCTACAGAACCACAGTACCCGTAGATAGCATTGAAATATAAAAATAAAGTTAAATTATTAAATATAGTAGAAGGCAAAACAGAAGATAGCATCTTAAAAGTATGTTTTCATTGGATATTAAACCCTCCACATTCTATCTATCAATCTACAGTATGGGAGGGGTTATACCAGTATTTTTACTTCTCTTTTTTTGGGTGTGGTTTTCAGAAACTCGCACAGTGACAGCAGTTGAGCTGAGGGCTGGATATCATCTCACACTGAGAATGCACTATACTGTATATAGTCCCCTCACTACCTGAGCAGGTAGTGTATCAGAGTACAACCTGGGCAGATGGTTTACTGTGTGTGTAGCAATTTGACTGAACACATTACTTCAAGAGTTTATACCATGGAAGCACACAACTGAATTAATGAATGTCTTAAAACTAGATATTGACTCATGGACCCCCTTCAAGTCCTTAAGATTAGGTTAAAAAACAGGACCCAGTGGTACAGGACCCAGTGGGGCAACAAATTTTAAATAAAATCATCAGAAACCCATTTATATAACCTGGAGCGGGGGCAGGGCAAGGCAGATTCGCAAGATCACAAAATCATTAGATCACCCAAGAATCCATCTTGGCAGGCATTTGTGGCTGGTACAGTGGTGCCAGAGCAATCAGTATCTTTTGAGGAAGTACAGGCTGCTACGGAGGTTGGCACTAGGTGTGATGCAGTGAGAAGACATTGCTCATTAAACAACAATGGTGATTGCTAAATAGTTTAGCGTAGATGCTGTTAGCATCAGTTATATCAGAACTGGAGAGTTCTCCATTAAAAGAAGAGCAGAGAATGGCACTGGAGGCTTTTCTCAATGGAAAATATGTTTTCACTCTATTCCCGACTGGCTTCAGTAAGAGTTTGATTACGTTACATGGTTTGTGTGGATTGAAATTTGCCCTTTTCCAAATAGTTTCCAAAGATGACTTTCCAGATGGTACTGTGTAACAAACTGTAGACCTTTTCAGTATTTAACCATCTTTCCCTAATCTTAACTAATAACACTAAACATGAGCATAAAAACGTTTATTGTGCCTTGGTTGCCACAAGCAGATGTTGTAAGGGATCTCAAACTTCTGGCAAGCAGGCCATTTTAAGCCATCCATCCCCTTCATATGTCAAAAATATAATATAATCAGGTACACAAGATTATTATTATTATTCATTACTAATAATTTAAACTACACCATGATATACAAATTATACAAAACACAAATTATATTGCTGAACTGAAATTCAAAGCATTAATGGTGGTACTGTTGGGTCTCTGTAAATGTTATAAGGAGTTCGGTCTAGACCTGCTCTATTATGCGCGCAGAAAAGTGTCCTGAGATAACTTCTGTTCTATGAATGGCGCGGCTTACAAAATTACCAAAATCTGACAATTGAATTGAATTGAATTAATGAACTGCATCATATATCACTCACTTCATAATAACCGGTGACTATGAATGTAAACACATCAAACAATTTAGATATTTATTGATTTATTGATTCTGCCAAGAACCTACACAGACCACCACAGTTAGTCTTGCCTGTCAGTGGCTCATACAGGTAATATGTATAGGTATGCTAAACTGAGCCCACTAAAAAGAGCCAGAATGCCCATCACTAGTGATATGATATGATGTGGCCTAGAAGCGTGAGTTGTTCTTGTTGATAAAACTGCAACATCTTTAATTAAAAGATTAAAATGTCTTTGAAAATGAAATTCACATTAAGCGGTTCTGAACTCTGAAACCAAAGGGAAAGACAATTCTTTGTTCCCTTTCTCAAAAATGTCGGTAGTTAACTCAATCAACTTCCTCCCAGAAGCTTGTCTTCCTTATATGTCGCTTCACATAAATTTTGAGACTTTTACAAGCCTAGACTATGTAGACATTTCTTTCATATTCTAGGGAGTAGTCTGACCTTTCTGACTTTCTATGGAACTACTTTGATGACGTAAAATACAGTTAATTTTGTCCTTAATCAGGATTTTTCTAAAGCACATCACCAGCTGTTCATGTATGTAAGATAAAAAAAAGTGAAGAGGGTTGTAAAAGTAAAAAAAGAACTATTTCTTTACTAAAGCAAACTATTTCTTAATACGAGCAAACTTACCAACAACAGGATTATGTCGTTTTCATCCACCTACATTCTACTGCCTAATGACTAATTTGAATACATTTATTGCATACAGCATTTTTACTTATACTTACAATACATACATACAATTTTGACAGCAAGACTAAATACACCGCCACTGATTATTATACTCAGTAAGACAACATTTAGTCTTACTAAATGAGGAAGCAGCAGCAGAATTAGAGAAGGCACAAATATATTTAGATACAGGTCCACAGTAAAGAAGAAGTGGTAATTCTCGATTCAAAAATAAAATGTGATGATATGTTTGTGTTGCTTTCTGTTGTTCATGTTAATGGTGGAAAACCAGTCAAAATATTTGTTATTGATGAACTGTTCAAAGAATTAATGAATTGCATCATATTTTGCTCCCTTTTTGCCCTTTTTTTGTACATTATTTCAATATTTAAGGTTTTTATACCAAGCATAATGTAAAATGATGGTATATTTAACTGAAGATGTAAAAATGTCTTTCAAAATAAAAATTCACATTAAGCATTAATCATTAATCAAACTGAAATACAATTCTTGGTCTGTTTTTTTTTAAATGAGTCAACTTCCTCCCAGAAAACAAGAAGCTTGTCTTCCGTATGTTGCTTTATATACATTTTCAGACTTTTACAAACCAGTGTTGAGACTATGTAGACATTTCTTTTATATCATAGGTAGTAGTCTGACATTTATGACTTTCTATGGCACTATTAAATAAAATAGTTGATAAAATACACCTTATTTTGTCCTTGATCAGAATTTGTCTGAAGCACATCCCCAGCTGTCCATGTATGAATATCAAAAACAAAAAGTTAAGAGGGTTGTAGGAGTTAAAAAAAACAAAGATTTCTTTACTAAAGCAAACAATTTCTTAATAAAAGCAAACTTACCAGCAACCGGAAGATGCAGTTCTCATCTGTGGTTAACAGTTGGTGTTGAACACTATCTGGGTGAAGAGACTCCACCTACAGACAGGAAGGTTGAGCAACCTAAGAGTGTATTCATGAGAACAGCAAGGGTTGTGTCACAGGCTGCAACACACAACATGGTGTTAAAAAAAAATTGCACTTCGCATGGCCAGCCATAAGTGGAGATGGAAGACATGTATCTGAGTCATACTTCAGATACTATAATAAGGACTTTAGACTCGACCTGTGTCTGACAGCTCAGAACATTCTTGTGACTTCACTGCTAAGACTTAACTAAAATAAAATATGAGACATTTAATTATTGGAGGCTCTCAAAACATTCATTGTAATACATTAAAAAATCACCTAAAACAAACTACACAGTTAGTTACTTACATTTAAAACTAAGCCCATCTAAGCTTACAACCACATTTCACATTTGTCTTCAGCAAATGGAACTGGCATGAGTAATGTAATCATTTTCAGGATCAAGTTTGGTAAAGTCTCTACCAAGTCTCTATTGGTAAAACTATAATAAACATTTACAGATCAACAAGGGAACAAATGATTACTTGTAGATGAATTACCATCCAACTCTGCATTTCTACTCAACTCTACCATGCATTATAGCAACTTTCATCTCTTGGCTTGGTTTTACACCTGCAACTGTTTTTGGTACGGTCATGTTGCTCTTATCAGTGTCATTTCCTTTTTCAGTTCATACACTTCCTTCTCAGCAGCAGACAGACACAGTTAGAGACTAACTGGTGAACACAGTGGAACATTTAGCAGGTCTTTTTTTGTGATTTCCTACCTTTTTAGGGTTAAAAAAACATCTTACAATTTCGACTTTTTCAGTTTTGTTTTTATTTAAACTTTTGTAGAATGTCTAGAGGGCCACAGGACCGTTTTAGTCTGAAAAAATATCTAAACTTAGAAGATAGAAAATGTAAGAGTTTAAAGGTCATTGCTACAAAATAAACCACAACACAGTGATGCAGGTCTTGAATCACCCTAAAGGGGTTTATTTCGCAACAATGACCCGCTCGCTGTGCATTATCCCCCTTATTACACATCTGCTTACTAAGAAATTGGTAATTTATCCCAGATTTAAAAATGATTTCATCCATCAATAGCAACACAAAAAGTCTACAAAAAGTTGTCAAGTAACACAAAAGGTCAGCCAACACAAGGAATGTATGCCTTAAATGGAAATCAAACTGCTCATACAACCTGAAAATAAATTAGACATTTGTAGCAAAAAAGACCACCAACTCAACTTGTCAAAATGTATTATGTAACACAAGAACACCCTTTTTTTTCAAAAAACAATATATGAATGTGTATTAAGAGTTAATTTCTCATTTAATAAGAAACACAAAACTCAGCCCTCCTAGAAAAACACAAAAACTAATAGCAGCACTTTCCTATGAGGTACTGATGCTAACCTCTTTAGCATCGTGTCGTTGTGTGTCTTCTCGCAGCGTCACCCCTAATTCCCATCTCCGTAGCTGCCAGTACTTCCTCAAAGGATGCTTATGTTGCCAAGTTGATAAGGATACTTTCTTAATTTGCTTGTGTTTTTTAAGTTGCAGGACTGCTGTATGAAAGCAAACTCATTCACTTACTATTCTGAAAACCACACAAACACACCAGGGAAATGCTTTTACACACAGAACTGAAACACTCACGAAAACTAATGAAAACCTTTCACACAAGTAAAATGTGCTTATATACACAGTTGAAAATGTTTCTCTCACTAGACATTTGAAGGCAAACTCATTCACATACTATACTAAAAAACCTCACTCATAAACAATGAGAAATTCTTTTACATACACAACTGAAAAGCTCTCATAAAAACTTGTGAAATCACATCTTTCACACATACCAGTAAAATGTGCTCATATACACAGCTGAAATGCTCTGATATAATATTGTGAAATATAACAGTTCAGTAACGAGTATACGCATAGGTGGCAAGGAAGGGATGTCATCTGTCTATATACATACAAACATAACAAAAAAATGCTGGGGATGCTGGGAACTTCCTCATTCTTTCTTTTCAAAATGGACGACATAGGAGCAAGCACATGCTATGGAGGAGAAAGAGGAGGAAAGATAAATCCAATATGTTTTTTTACTATGATAATCATATATTTTCTTGTTTATTAACATGTCAGGAAAAATATATTTAGTTCTCAAAGCAGTTAAATTATTATTATTATTTTTTATATTTTTAATCTTGCAACTGCAGTGGACACCAGAACCATCTTTATGTATATAATGTATATAATGAAACTGTGATAGAAGAAGTTGGTAAAGAAGAGGAAGAGGAAGAAGACACGCTTTTATTTGTTCTTTATCGGCAAACAACAAAGATGATGTAGAATGATGATATAAAAGTATAGAAACTGCTGTGTTTGTATGTTTTTTTTGGAGTATGATGTTAGAAATGGGAATGTTTTCAGAATATTGCACCTTCTTGTAGTACTTGAATGTTGAAGTGGCCCTATGACATGACAATACTAGCAGTGGGCCCTGACAATTTGAGTTTGTGACCCTTGCTTAAGTTAAGTATGAGTATATGCTGTTGGTCTAATGGTGCTCATAAGAACACAGAATGGAATAGAAAACACTAGTACACTGAATCTGGAGCCAAAACAATGGCAGAGGCAAAAATAATTTGTTCAAAAAATTTAACTGAGTATGAGCATTTTCTTGTCAAACCATTAAAGAAAAAGAAATATCAATGAATAAAAAATTATGAGAATTCTACAGGTTGAACTGGATAGTTTTAAGTTGAAAGCTATGATTTAAAAAGATAAAGTAATGAGACAGTTGGGAATAGCAGCCATAACAATATGACACTATTACTGTATACAAAAATAAAATTTTTGTCAAACATGATCAGATCTCAACGAAATTTCACATGTCTCATAAGAGTCCCGCCCTGAACACGTCTACATGACAATATACAGATATAGTGATAGCACCACCTAGTTGCAACATAAAATATCATCGTTTTATACTTTCATGTTCTACTCCTAGCAGGATGATCAGATCCAGCTGAAATTTACTTATAAAATGCAAAACACATTGTTGATGATATGTGATGAATGTGGTGAGTGGGCGTGTCTGTGGCGTGGCGTGAAATTTTGATGTACCGCCACAAAACACGAGTTTGCTATAACTTGAGTGTACATTGTCCATTGGGCTCCAAACTTCACTTGGGTCCTGAGTAACGAGTGGCCGTCCGTTGAACATACCTAATTGTGATAATATTCAGATATAGTGATAGGGCCAACCCTCCTGGCAGCAGGGCCCGGCCCGGCACTGGCAACAGGAAGTAACCGCCCGCCAATTTGATCTGGATTTCCGTGAACAGGAATTTCATCAGGGTTGCGCGTCACATCGACTGTTTAACCGCAACGCGACCGTGAAGGGGCGGCAGCAGCACGGAGTTGCGTGGAGTGCGGAGGGCCCGTTCATTGCCGCTGCTTGGCAGCTTTAATCTGTCTTCTTCTTATTGTGTTTCTGGGTGGCCACCTGTAGTTTTCTCCTACGACACGCTAAGGCAGTCGTTCAGTTAGTTGTAATCTGAAAACTTGACTGCTAGATGCCACTTATCATCCTAACACAGCTGGTCCCTTTAAAGGGGAACCTTGGCTGCAAACGCTTCAGCCATTTTCTTCCTTTCTTCGCTGGTTGTCGTTCTCCTTTTGTCATCGCAATGTTTCCCAACGAGCTCCCCCTTAGCCCTGAGGCCCAGCCGGGACCCGCTGTATTTCACCAACACGTCGTAAAAACGAACTCACCTTGCGGCACCCCTCCGCCCTCCCGCCTTTCTACCACTCGAACCGCCTGATGTGCCTTTTTTTCAAACAGCAACTCTTTTCCCCGCCCCCCCCCCACCCGTGGGAGCAACCAGCCCAGTATATAGCCGAGCGGTGGGTAATACATTATACACCTAACCGTTATTGAGGGGCGGCGTGTGCGTTTATGTGGAATTGGCGTAAAGCGTTTCGTCTTTCTCGCGCTCCGTTCTCCGCCTTCTTGCGATACTTCCTATCTGCCAATTTACCGGGACGGTAAGTCCCAAAGCTTGCAAGATTGGTTTCCCGCCTGGGGGGGTAGCGCAGACGGGGGGTGGGCTGCACCATTTTCAGCCGAACAGGCATTTAGACCATCCAAATGATTTAAACACGAATTTTATTAAGCCCCCCGAAAGTTGCCAAGTTCCCCTTTCAGTTCATTGAAAAAAAGAACTTGTATTTGAAAATGTCTGAAAAATGTTTGGAAATGAAAAATTCATTGATTTCTAATGCCTCCTTTAGATATTTTTATTTAATGATTTACTAATGTGCCACATTTAATGTTTTTCAGTTCAATGTGATTGTGATTAAATCGGCATGTATTTCTGCCACCCCTTAACGTCTCCATGCCACCTTCAGGACACCATTAATATTTCTCTAGATCCACCCCTGGGTTTTGTCACTGGACAATAGGGCTGGAACGATTCGTTATTGAATACATTTGGCCTCCTTTACAAGAACGGTCAGTACATTGTGGGAAGTATCCTTCCTTTTTTTTTACGATGAGACAATGGATAAAAAAGGCAACTGAGCCAGGAGTCAGGACTTAGCCTAGTTTAGCATAAAGCCTGGCTTTGTCCAAAGATTACAGCTAAAACTGATTAAACCTTTTTGTCTCATTTATTTAACCCACACAGAAAGAGAAACAGAATATCTGTAATTTTCAGGGATGTTAATATGTAATATGTAACAAGTAATATCTGTATTTCCTAGCTAACTAATTCAGCAATGCATGCACCATTGCATTCCTTTAAGGGGAGTAACTCAAAGCGACAATTTAGTTGTAGGGGAACTCTCCACCTTTTAAAGTCAACCCTATTTTCTGTATATATGTTATTTTATGTGTTTAGTGTAGGCATCAAGCTAAAAAAAATGGGTGGCAGTAAAGCACTATATGGCTCTGTGTGAAGGATATGTGTATAAAGATATCCCGGAGAAAATTGCACCTTAAGCAGACCTGACAGAGTAAGAAATGTGAAGGGAGAGTAAGAGCAGTCTAGAGGTGGACCTTTTGTTATCAGATGTTACAGCCATGCACGGATGCAGGGGTTGAACTTTTACACTCTTCTGCATGTATTGTCCAAACGCAGCCCATGGCTTGAGGGTGCTTCAGCTTTCTGAATCAATATTTCAGAACGCCGAGGCGTCGCTCTGCCTCCATCTACCTGGAGCGCTGCCAACATCCAGTTTCAGTACTACCACCAGCCAGTAGTGCATGGCTCCTGCCCACACACACACACAGGAGCATCAGCAGTCAGAAACACAGCTATCACAGCTCTTTGTTTTGTCTTGCCAGGTGGAATCATGCATAATAATAAGACATGTGAGATACGGCCCTGGAAGGTGCTTTCAGTATGCATTAAAGGTCCAATAAAGGTCCAGCAGAATATCATCTCTGAATTGTGTATTCACATAATGATGTTTTGGGCTGCAGATGAGATCCTTAAAATCATCCCTGTAGATCTTGTTTAAGCAGTCGTTACTTTTATGTCACTTTTTAGAGACACTACTAACTTAGATGTCAAATGTAGTCTATATTAGAGTTTGGGTTAAACAGCTGACCATTTCAAATTGATTGTATTTAAAAAAAAAAATCACAACTTTTTCTTTAAATGGTATCCTTTCAGCATGAAGCCCCTGGAACAACAAGTAGACTGTGGTACACTTTCTCAGGGTTCCCACACGTCTTGGAAAACCTGGATATTAAGAGACTCATGGAAACACCTGGAAATGGAATCAAATGACCAAATATCCTGGAAATAATCTCTGTTGTCATGGAAAACTTTAATTGTAAATTAGCTGCTCACTCAGACTGCCTACGTAAACCTGTGTTAGGGGAAAACTGTAAATAAATCACTGGAGACTCTGCAGAAAAATGAGCTGTGGTGAGAACAACGGAAAGCGAGCTAACAGGGAGCGTCCCATAAACACTGAGCAGTGACCTATAATGAACCTATGTCACTTCATCATGAATGCTGCATTATTAAAACAGGAGGAATAAAACAGGGTAAAACGTGTCAATACTGGGCCTACAACTAAATTAAATATTATTAGTCCTGTCCTGTATTGTCAAAACTCCTGGAAAATGTCCTGGTAGGGTCCTGGAAAATGATTTCATAAAAAGAGTGAGGAACCTGTTTCTGTAGGAAGCTGGGCGGCTTCACTGAAAAACTGAGTCATTCCAAAAATAAGAAGAAAAGAAAAAAAACATCCTGTTTCCCTACTCAAGATAAATAATCTTGCCGCAAATAATTTGCATTAGAATATTAAAATCACTTGAAGGTAACTGGCCCTGATTACACTGAGTTAAATTGATCAATTATTTTGCTCTCATATTCCAAACGTCTGTTCAAAAGGAAACTTTTTACTTATTATAAGAGTCAGACCAAGGCCATATAACAACGTATAGGTCAGTCATAGCACAAGACATATGTGATAACAACATACATTTTAACTTCATGGGGACTTTACAGCGATCAGCCATAACATTCTGACCCCCTGGGCACCCTGGTGGTCATAATGTTCTGCAGCCCCATACCAACAGACTGTGTGTTCTGACCCCTTTCTATCAGAACCAGCATTAACTGTTTCAGCAGTTTGAGCTACAGTAGCTCGTCTGTTGGATCGGACCACACGGGCCAGCCTTCACCC
>NW_023340095.1:25867986-25868663 GCF_004916995.1 Morone saxatilis | reverse complement strand
GTTCCGTTTTGTCTTTTAAATATCTGGTAAATGGTAAATGGTAAATGGAACTGTACTTGTATAGCGCCTTTCTAGTCTTCCGACCACTCAAAGCGCTTTTACACTACGTGCCACATTCACCCTTTCACACACACAAAGTCCAATCGAAGCAGAAACTAACTTCATTCATATCATCACAACACCGATGCTATGCATCAGAGCAATTGGGGGTTCAGTTATCTTGCCTCAAGGATACTTCGACACGTGGCAGGAGAGCCGGGATCGAACCAACAACGGGACGACCCGCTCTGCCTCTGAGCCACAGCCGCCCTGTGTAAAAGCTTCAGGTTATCGACTTATTTTTAAAATTCAAAAATGTTAAATTACTGGTTGGCTTATTGGTACCGGCTATGAGAAGCAGGTAATTGTTGGTTATTGTATCGGCTGAAAAAAATTCCATATTGTGCACCCCCAATAATGTGCCCTTCATAATTTTGACGTGGTAAATCAAATGCTGGATTTACTAATCTAGGCTAAATAGGCCTAATTCTCATACTTTTGGCCCTTTAAGTAATTTTTTTTTACTATAATTATGAGTTACCATGAGTATTTTTGTTTTATTGTTATTTTTTTGTGGAAATTAGCTAACCTAGTCTTAAAAACCCTTTAACTTACTTTAGTTAGTTACTAATGGAGGA
>NW_023340095.1:25866166-25867975 GCF_004916995.1 Morone saxatilis | reverse complement strand
AGGACCCTCTGCTGCCAATAAAACTACCTTTATCTCAATTCTGTATTTCTCATCTTACAGGTTTATTCAGACTTATAATGCTCTCCAACTGATGGTTCACAAAATCTGATACTGATAATACTTTAGCTCCAAAACCTGCCTTGAACACACAGTGACATACTGTAGAAGCTATTAGAACAAATAAATAAAAAAATACGGTAATATGTATTTCTAACACACACATATTTCATGTTTTAAATAAATGTAATAGAAAAAATCATTTAATTTCAATTAAATCAATTAAGTGTTCAGAAACATTTTTGGATGTTTTTACGCTTACATACAAACTGCTGAACCTGTGTGAACTTCACTGCATGTGAGTATGTAGGTTTTTTGAGACTCTCTCTCCATATCATCATCAAATCATGTAAGCGTGAATTCGAGGGTGTCATTAATGTGATCACATAGACATGCCATCACGGCATGGAGTCTGGTAGCACTGTTAGTAATGTGGCATTTAACACTAGTGTTAGCTATCAAGTTAGCTATATGATGATAGTATATAAATTCAGTGAATGGTTTGTGTGTTCTGCCTACTTTCTGGTAGCAATTCACACTCGTAACTGTGACTGCAGCATGGGTAGTTGGACTGACAATGTTAGGTAGTGGCCCCCAGTTACTGATGATGGTACCTTATATGGATGGCTATCTTCAATTAGTTAGACATTTGTTATGTCAATAGCCAGAAATAGAGAATGGAGAAAAAAAACAGACCACTTGACCATCCGCCACACTACTCGCTACTGTTTAATAGTGCTGTACTGTACTTTTAAGCTAGCTAGCATAATAAATCAAGAGTTCCATTTAATCATCACAGACCAGTTATATTAGTAAAACATTTTAAAAAAAGAATTCATGTTATTTCACAGATATTCACGACTTGTTTACTTCAGATCTATACATGGATTTGTGTAAAGACAACCCAGGATTGGCCTTTAGCTAGCTAGCTAACTAACTTAACAGTTACTTAACTGAGCATTCATAACTCAGTCATTTAATATTTTATATCACTTGTAGAGCAGCTACCAGACGCCATGTTGAGGTTGACTAGTGGGTAGATGTAACACCATGAGCACCTGGGGAGCCTGGTTACATGGGAATTTATAGATGAGTTTAAGAGTAGCAAATTGAATAAAATCATCAAAACATATTTAGTGTCTTAAAAACATGGCAAAATTATGTGATCTTATTGGCTTCCTGTCCATATTTTTTATTGCTCGATTGTTTATCATCATAAGAGACTTAGTTATTGTAGATGAAGAACATCATAGAGTGCATGAAACTACTGTATTTGCAACATGAAATGGTAAGCAGTCTCTGAAAAGTCTAAGTGTATGTAGGTTTGCTTTTGCAACCTTGCTCTCCATTTTAACGTTTGTCTCAAAGTGTGTGTGGAAATCTAATATAAAGCCGAGATATTTTATCTCAGAAAAATTTACCTGTTTTAAATCTGGCGGTCTGTGCTTTGATAGTGCTGTAGCTTCTGCAAAGAGGCAACAGGTCAAACAGGTGTCCAGGATGAAAGAGTCTTTTAGGATGTCTTTGACTCTGCTGAGGCAGTGTGAGCTGGAGATGTCTTCCAGGGAGGGATGAGTTCACCAGTCATCTACCTCATGGTAATGATGGTATTCACAAGAATTATGTTCATAATGAACAATTCAGCAATGTTAGTGTATGTAGTGTAGTGATGAAATGCATTGCTGGTTGACGTTGCATAGAGCTTCAGGAAAAATAGTGCCGGAAATAAACTTTTAGATAGATAGATAGATA
>NW_023340095.1:25865882-25866080 GCF_004916995.1 Morone saxatilis | reverse complement strand
TTATCCCAAGGGAAATTCAAGTTTTCTCCCACCAGCCCACTCCCCCAACATATACATGCTTACGCCTCTTTCTTTTCTGTGGCAGCACAATTGCACAGTCTTTCGTTAATTATTAAAACCTTAATCTATCTACACACTGTATGGCTATTCAAGTAACGTAACTACCCCTTGGGTGTGGCTGTGGCTCAGTAGAGCGGG
>NW_023340095.1:25861771-25865830 GCF_004916995.1 Morone saxatilis | reverse complement strand
TGTCGAAGTGTCCTTGAGCAAAATACTGAACCCCAAATTGCTCCCAATGCTTTGCATCAGTGTATGAATGTGTGAATGGGTTGAGTGTGGCATGTAGTGTACAGCGCATTGAGTGGCCGAAAAGGCGCTATACAAGTACAGTCACCATTCACCATTTGCCATTCCCTCAGTGGCAACCAGCAGAAACACTGAAAAGTCAAATATGATGATACTCAAGTATCATCCATACATTAAGTGATATTTGAATATATCGAATATATTTGAACATCAATTAAAAGCTAGTAGCTGGATTTGTTTTGTTATTGAATGATGGTGGTCAAAGACAAAATAAACAGATGCTTACTTTTAGTGGAAGGTCTAACTGCTCCACTGGTTGCTGCTCATTAAGCTCACTGCTTTTGAGTGCACTGCAATAACTGAAGGAGTGAATTCTTTCAGATTCTGCATTTTCATCTGCTTTCTCCCACAAATGTTCCCATGGAAAAACCCTCATACCACAGCTCATGAAGAAAAGCAGGAGACATTTTCACGGCACTGTGGTAAAGGCTATGAAAATATGGACCTCCGCTCTGTTTGTTTACCATAAGAAACCGAACATCATTGTCATCACTGTCATCATTATGTAGATCTGTTCTTGGAAATTTGTGAAGGGTTAGGGTGTGAGATTTCAGCATGTTGAAAAACCCCTGCATGTGGAATTGACTCTTGATATTCACTTGCTTTAATTTGTGTTTAGGTGAAATAGATAAATAACATAAAAATATAATTTGGATCCTTTGCATTGTGGTCTCAGAACTGGTCCAGAGTTCGACATCTGTACTCCATCTGTGAATTCAAACATCTTGGCCTGAAGAGGCTATAAAGTCCTTTTGAGAGCTAATGAATCAGGTTCTGAGTGATTGTTAAACCTCACAATAATGTCATGAAATAGCATACTATCGTGGCTTGATTTATTGGGAAAATTTGATTTTTTACAGACATATACATATAAATACTATGCCAACATTTTTACGGTATAAGGCAAATGACAATTGATATGTGTTTTTTAAATTAAAGGTTCAACCTACTATGACAATGTGCGGCCTCTCTCCTATCCTGATGCTGATGCAGTCCTCATCTGCTTTGACATCAGCAGACCAGAGACATTAGACAGCATTCTTAAGAAGGTGAGTCTGTTGTAGTTGGAGTTACTTCCTCTGGTGCCCTAGTTTCTTGTAAGGTATATACTATATGCCTTTATACTAGATATATACTACATTCATGTGCTTCACCAGTGTTCTCCATAGTGTTTTGGAGTAGGCTGCTAAATAATAAAAAGTTGCCAGACAGGTAAGTTTGGAGACAATGAGACACACATACAGTTTGCTGCTTTCTTATTACAGAACCATTTCATTCTCTGCAAGTATAGTAGGCTGATGGTCTTATTTGTTTATGTAGGTTATATAGATGCATCAGTATTAAATTGAGACTGTTTCATTACCATTTAAAAACTAGTTGTAGTACATTCAAGGATTGAATCAAGTTCCTGTCCTGAACTTTTTGTACTTTAAATTAGAGCTTCTATTATTTCCGAAGTCCTTGCTATACTTATGAGTATACAAAACAATAGTAAACTGTGAGTTTGCTTATACATTTTGAAAATTACACTGACATCTGGACTTCTGTCCAAAGTATGATTGGTAAAATGATGTTAAATAAAAAGAGAACACACAAAATCATAAATCACTAATGGTCTCTTGCTGTTTGAATTTTCTGTCCAGTGGACAAGAGAGATTGAGGAGTTCTGTCCCAACACCAAGAGGCTGCTGGTAGGTTGTAAGTCAAACCTCCAGACCTATTCGCCAGGTCCAACAACAGACAGACTCCAGTATCATATGTTCAGGTGGGTGAACGCTTCCGATTTTCTTGTAGTTCCTTTCATCAGGAAGTTTTGGGACAATATCAGTTCTGTTTTTTAAATTTGATTCTATTTAAGAGACCTCGAGGGCTATGGCACTATGAATGGAGTTGCACCTACTCAGATTTAACTCGGTACTACAGTACTACGACAGTGTCAGATGTCAGTTAGTTGACTCAGTGTCAACTTAATCTGCGGTTGTGCGAGCATATAAGGGGGTATAGAATATACTATGATAATATCAAAATATGAGGAGTTTAAAGAAAAGTTAATGGTAATGCTAATTTCACCACAGTAAGGGCCAACAAAGCCAGGTAGGCTTGTTCTAAATGAGGCTTAATTAGGAAGTAACATTCTAGTGTTCATGTTGTAGATTCTCTATTTTTCTCATATGGACTTATTTGTGATATGATTGTATATGGCTGCAGTAAATTTCCAAATTTAATTATTTGAAATTAATGAAAAATAGATACCTTTCATACTTTTGACACAGTCTTGGTGGAAGAGACTTTTCCATTGGTGTGTATTGTGCAGAATGTTCAGAGCTACAGTGGGTGACATCATCACTAGAGTGGCCAGACAGTTTGAAATTGCCTAAAAATGTTGTCTTAAATTAAAAATTTGACTGCACATACCTGATATGTGCATCAAAACACACAGGCCCAGTGTGTGTCCAGGCCCTTGTGAGCCCCTGGATTCATTTTTGTCAGCTATTAGAGCTGTATATCAGTATAAAGAGTAAATACTGGGAATGCAGAGTATCAATGTGATGTTCTGTTTTTCCTTTTGATGTTTCCTTTACCAGGGCTCCAACACAGCCAAGCAACTGAGCACCCCCTACCTGGAGTGTTCCTCCCTGCAATCTGAGAACAGCGTCAGAGACATTTTCCATGTGGCTACGCTGGCCTGTTTCAACAAGAACAACAAGAACATGAAGAGGAGGAAGTCTTCCAGAGACACCAAGAGGATGTCTCACAGTGGACCAGGCATACCAACTGTGGTAACCACACATTATCAGCAGACCAAAGCTAATAGCTGTGCTGTCATGTAAACATAAATACACACTTCTGAGGACAGTGCTGAAAGGCAAACATCTGGAACACTTTCTGAACAAACACAGATTGGTTATTTTTTTATTGTCATTTACATTGTATGATATTTAGATAGTAGTTCCCTTTGTGCTACTTGTAAAACAAAATAAATATGGATTGATAAGTCATAAAAAGTACTATTTTGCATGAAAAGAAGCAATACAATCAGGCTGTGACATTACTCTGAGACGCACGCACGCACACACACACTTATCTACATGTCAGGACACTGGGTGGAACATCACACTGGTCTTGCCAATGGCCACCAAAATACCCCTCACCATGTTATATGCAAACATTAAATCAAATTCATATAATCATCAACTCTCAGAACAGCAAATCTGTTCAAATTCGGACAAGAAATACACAAAAAAAACAAATCACAAATATGATGTTCTATCCCCAGTGGTTAGAGAGGAACTACTTTCCTTATATAATGTATAATAATATAATGTATCAAGTCACTCATCCTATTCCATTGTGTCCTCACAGAGGAAGGCCTGCAGAGCCTTTCCACTGGAGATGTACTTGATGCTTTCTATCTCACCACCATAGTTGCTGGGCTTCTGGAAATGGATCTCCAGGTGGTCCTGCAGGTCCTCCTCATCTTCCACATCCTCGATGTCATCCAGGAGGATGGTTCGCTTTGGCGAGCCACAGTAGGTCTGAAATTAATCACCAACATTAGCTTTGTCATTACTGTGCGCAGTTACACCAAGTCAGATGAGATGGATATTGATCACCAACCAAAGTCAGCACAGCTTGAGCTAAATTTTTGAAATAACTGACTGAATATTGCAGATGAGTGATGTACTGTAGAACTCAGTGTGTTTTATAATATTAATGAACAAAACTTAAATTTTTAATTATCATTGTCCACAATTTGATTAAGTAGTAACTAGCTGTCAGATAAATGCAATGACGTAAAAAGTAAAATATTTCCCCATAAAATATCAGTCTATTGGGGAGCCTTTCGCCAAAGCTTCTGTGCAGCTATCAGTTAGTCTAGGAAATTGTAACACTGTTTTGGTTTGCAGTATGGGAGCATTAAGGCTTCTGCACACCAACCCG
>NW_023340095.1:25858075-25861671 GCF_004916995.1 Morone saxatilis | reverse complement strand
AAAGCAAACCTCTAGGACTGCCTTTTTTCATTTACGTAATATTACAAAAATTAGACACATCCTGTCACAGACGGATGCAGAAAAACTAATCCATGCATTTGTTACTTCTAGGCTGGATTACTGCAATTCCTTATTATCAGGCTGCCCCAATAAGTCCATTAAGACGCTCCAATTAATTCAGAACGCTGCAGCACGAGTACTGACAGGAACTAGGAAAAGAGTCTGTCTCTCTCTCTCTCTCTGAGGTGGTGGACGACCAATATTTAGGTTTTTTCCACAAATCTATAAAATTGCTGGCCTACTCCAACAAGCATTATTAATGAAAATTATGTTAAGATGATTAAATATAATATATATAGTAACTGCAGAAGAAGTAAATGTTTTGAAATTATCAAATACCTAATGAACTTCAAACAGACAAATCCCACTGCTGAATCCCCTCCCTTAAAGAATGTGTGAGTTGCAGTCCCGGCTCAGTCTAGTGAGGTTCTGTCGTGGTAAATCCAGAGCTAAATACACACAGAATGTTTCTGCAAATTCACTAAGAATTGCAGGGCACATTTACACTACCCCGTTGTCTTGGTAAATGTAGCCCAGAATTGTACCTCCAGGGTGGAGAAAGGTGATCTGTCCTGTCCCAGTGTTCTGATCGTACTCCACCATCTCCACTTCTCCTCCTCCTCTGCTGGGCCTGCAGAAACTAATCTCCAGTCGGTCCTTCATTCTCTCCTCTGGCATGGAAGAGGGGATGCTGGAAACCTTGAGCGCCTTTCTGGAAACGTCAAGGTGGACCTACATAAATGACAGCACACATTGATTACAAGGGAGTCTAATGGCCACCACAAAGAATACTTTACATACATACTTACATAATACGTTTCAATACATTGTAAATGGACAATGTGTAGAGTACGCAACTGAATAAGTGGGTAATACATTGCACCATTGTTCTGCAAGTATTGATGCTAGGAATAATGGAACTGAATTCAGCCTTAGAATGATAATCTTAATACACTATAAGGACACGTTTCATGCAAATGTGGAGAGCAATGGAACTTGCAGAGAAGTGTTCTCTGCTGCTCAACAAATTTCAAACAAATTTTGGTGTTCAATACTATACTTCTGAAAAATGAACGCTATATGTGAGGAAATACTAATTAAATATTCATGTGTTGTCCCTGGACACAAATTGTTAAGACTTATTATTATTGATTTTGTTAATATTAAAATACAAATGGAAAAAAAAGAAGAATTCTGTGGGTCTCTGGTTAATGGAAAACACTACTCTGATTGGCTGACTATCTGATCCTTTAACTATTATTTCCTCAAATGTAGCCCACAGGTTTCAAATGGCTCAGTGTGTGGTTGTTTTTAATGGCCAATAAGTAAGGCTTGTGTGTGTGTGTGTGTGTGTGTGTGTGTGTTGATGTGCAGCACTACTTGTCACGGCCTAAAAGTTGAAAACCACCATCATTGCATCAAAGTGTACCTCAAACTTAACAGCAGGATCCAGTTTTATTCTTTTTGGTTTCACATCCACACTGATGTTGTCACAGGGCACAGAGCACTTGGCAATCTTCAGGATCTGAGAGGCCACTGGAGGACAGAAGATATGAGTAAGAAACTGCATGTACACTCATCAAAGTATTAAGGCATTGTTTACATACCACTACTGTATCTTATTCAGACTGGTATAAGATACAGTAGTGGTACGACAAATGATATTAAGCACCTGGTCCCCCAGTTACTGTTCCAGTCATTTCTGTCTTTTGAAACATATCCAATAATGGACCACCCCCTGCTGACTAGAATAGCTACATTAAAGGAAATCCAATAAACAATAAAGGAGGATATCACATGGGTGTTTCTGTCAGTGACTGATCCCGATGGAAGACATTGACACTGAGTTTTCAACTGTGAGCTGAACAGCCTGTTCAGTCATAAGTGATTTGGTACTTTGGAAGGAACATGAATCATATTTCCGAAATGCCAGCGTAGTTTTCTAATAGAAAGGATTTGTAAGTACTTTAACTAATGTGTAAATTTGCTGTATGTTGTGCATATGAGTAGAGTGTATGTATGTATGTATGTATGTATGTATAAAAAATACATAAAATCTGTGACTGTTATTATACAGAAAAGGAGTATAATATTCATAGGTAAGTTTTCATTATGTTTATAATCACATAAAACACTTGTTTTCTCGTGCAGGGAAGAGGGAGGGTGAAGCAAGCAATTGGTGACCTGCAACTGAACCGCTAGATGCCACTAAATGCTACACACTGGTATTTTAAATCTTTAAATTAATTATTGACTTCAACATTTTCATATTGTCCAGTTTAAGTTGAAATTCAGTATTTTGATTTCAATGAAAATGTGAATACATGGTATTTTGATGGTCTTGCTTTCATAAACATTTTTTTTAAACTTTATCTTTGTTTACTTTTAATTTTGGGTGTGATGAAATACCGAATTTGATTCTTCAAAATAAATTCTCTCCATCTCTGCAATTGTGTTATGGTCTGGTGTATTATGAGAGGATGTATTTCGCCCTCTTTTTTTATTCTAATCCCTCATTTGTAAATATGGTAATAAATCCTGATTTGTTAGATCATCATCATGTGTTTTTTTTTTTATCCTGAAAGCTTCTCATTTCACTCTTTTCAGCAACTGTGCATATGGTTGTGATACCCATTCCTACACACTGTTTAAATCTGAAATCAGACCTCCCTGGTTTAAATTTATGATCAAAAGCAATCCATTCTAACAGTTCAGGCTCCCTTACCAATTTTAGTTGGTTTACAGTGGAGTACCATGTATCTAGAGTAAATGATGTTATTGGGTCTAGGTTTACCTCATCTTTTATATGGGCGTGAGTCTCTCTTTCCCCAGTACTTGTGTGAATCATGAACTATTTCCATCAAGCTACATAATTGGCATTTTACCCAGTATATAAGTGGTTAAAGTTGTGTTGCATGACGTATTCCTTAAGATTGTCCAGGGTTTTTTTGCTCTTTGTTTTTGTTGAACCTCCGATCATTTTGAAAGGTCCTTTATTGTCATGTTTTGGCAAGTTTATTATGTTGGCATAAGGGAGCCATGCTGCTCTACTATACCACCCAGAAGTCATAAACACATATTTCAAATTTAATTTAAACTACTGCTACTAGTGACTGTGTTATAGTAGTGTTGAGACTAATTATGTTTGGTAAAATGAATATGAAAAGACAAGTAAAGAAACTTAGTTACGTATCATATTGTAGGGTAGATTAAGTCATGTGTACCTTTCTCCTCTTCAAACGTGATAAGTGCCTGTCCTCCTTGCAGAAGCACAGTGGGTCTCTGATGGATGGCAAAAAGTCCTCTGATTGGCTGACAGTCATCCCCCGTCTCCCCTTTATTCTCAGCTATGAACTTCACCTCTGTGTCTGGAATCTGGACGTAGATCTGGACAGGTGGAGGAACACACTGAATTACAGAACAATAATTATATGTGTTAGAAAGGCTTCTTGGAAAGTGTAGTGAACTGAGCTACCAGCTGAGTAAATCAGGGGTCTCAAACTCAAATCACCTTGGGGCCACTGGGGTTGGTAAAT
>NW_023340095.1:25854819-25857975 GCF_004916995.1 Morone saxatilis | reverse complement strand
TGGCACCAGGATCGAACCAACAACCTTCCGATTAGGGGACGACCCGCTCTACCTCTGAGCCACAGCCGCCCCTTGAATTGGGTTGTCGTCTCATAGCCAGGCCACTTCAACATTCAAGTACTAAAAGAAAGCGCAATATTCTGACAATATCCATTACTAACATCATACTTTTATGCAATAAACAGACAGCATCTGCATCTTTAAATCATCATTTTATATCATCTTTGTTGTTTTCAGCCAAACGACAAATGAAGGCCTGAAACCTACTCTGTTCTTATCAACCATTTGCCATTATTTTGTCCAAACTAAATACATTTAAAAAAAAAAAAAAACAGAAGTGTGTTTTTATTTTAACCATATATGAGGGGATTTAAAGTAATGAAAAACAACTAGGAAAAATAAAAATCTCAGGCCAGATTTCGTTATATTTTTTACATCATGGTGCAGAAACGGGCCCCTGGGCCGGCATTTTGAGATCCATGCAATACATTAAATGACGCTACAAGATAAGTTATTGCATCATAACAAACAAAAAGCTATTTTTTTTTTATTTATACATTGAAGCAACTTTATTCCAAGTCAATTGCTATACTTCCTTTAATTGTATTTGTATTTACATTTTTGTATTTTGATTAATGTCAAGGGGCTGCTGTAACATATCTATTTTTGACTAACCACTCTTCTTTGGTTTTCAGTTGCATTTTTGGTGTAGGCCTACCCCTGCTTATATACGCTACTGTATATTTAGTTTGGTGGTATTTTATTCATTTTATGCCAACAGCCAAAATTTTAGCGAGTTTGGTAGGCTGTTAACAAGTTGCTAGCTGGTGTAGACCGCACTGAATTGTAATGGTTCATCTGATTGGCGACAGATATGTTATTCAGGAATCACCTGAATGTGTATTCTTGGAAACTGAAACCACAAGTTAATATAAGCTTGCATGTCTGTATTCCCCTAAAGCAGACGTCATAGTGATGTCATTCCACCATACTACGGAAATGCTTTGTGTTTGTGTATGGCAGTGGCGTCACTTACTGATCCAAAGCAGTTTTATTCAGACGGCAGCAGAAAACTCCAATGTGCTGGAGTTTCAGAGATGCTTGAGAAAATGTAGCTTGTGTGGACACTGCCGCACTACTTGATCAATAAAAGAGCAAAGCTACTAAAAAGCTATTTGATTAAAAAAACAACAACACTAACACCACGCTACTGAGAAATGTAGTTAAATTAGTAATATTGCTGCTTGTAGCGACACTACTGCACAACACTATGTATTGTGACTAATCAATAGACTAAAAAAGGATGCAGTGACCAACTGTAGTTAGGGAAGAACAATTGACGCTTCCCCTCGTCCTGCCCCTTTTTGCTCTGTGCTCCAATAGCAATTGAACAAGCCACGATCAGAACCTCGTTTAAATTTCTCCTTTCCTCTGGTTGCTCAAATATTATTGAGAGCAAAAAGGGTTGGGACTTAGAGGGGTCTACTTGGGCTTCATTCCCACCTTGAATTTCTGCTTCAGTTTGGTGGACTCGGCCCTCTTCGCCTCCAATTCATCTTGATATCTCTTCAGTTGGTCCAGCAAATCCTGTTTGCGTTTACCAAGCTTCAGGATTTCCTCCTGTGTGAAAGAATGAAGTGAAAAAATGTAGTGAGTTCCTTGTTATTCCAATCTTAGCAGCCTGTAGATGTTACAGATAGGGCTGTCCCGATCATGTTTTTTTGGCCCCCGATCCCATCCGAGTCATTTAATCTTGAGTATAGCAGTATACCAAGTCCCGATCCAATACTTTTATTTATTCATTATTTAGATAATACAATGCAGAGTGCACACTTCAATGATATTATGTTAATCCAATGTTAATGCCTCACAATTAAATAGCTCTACATTGCATTAAGATAGAAAATTCATGTATTGAAGCTGTCCCTTTTTGCTTTTTTTACACAATAAAGTATAAAGTAACAAACATCTCTATAATATTTTTGTCTCTCTCAAATGTTTGTAGCTTCAGTGGAGCCTTTGCTTGAGTTACGTGAATGAACTGGATTTTGCTGGGTGTTTATATCCGTCGTCTGTATATCTATTGCATGAATTACATTAATAAATTGACTTATTGGCTTTTTATTGACGGGGCTTTTTTGCCTGAAGTGAAAAGCGGTGCTGCTCCTGCTCTGTCACACACAGAGCAGAGTGGAGGAAAAGAGACAGCAGACAGAGGTGACAATGGATGCACCATGCCTGAAAGCTTTGTGAGCAAAAACAGCTGTGTGACAGCTGACATAAAGCACAAGATAGGATTGGGTCAATGAAGCTCAATATACTCGATATCAATTAAAAACGCCTTCATTAGCATCAACACTTATCGCTGAGATCAGAACGGGACACCCCTAGTTAGAGAGACAACTGTACCTGCAGTGCATTCATGCTTTTAGTGTATTCCTTCTGACTCTCCTCTTGCTTTTTGACACAAGCAAACATCTCTTGCTGGGCCTGTGACTTGGCTTCATCTTGATCCAGTTTTTCCAATATCAGCCTGGCTTTCACATCATCAGCTTTCTCTACTTTAGCCTGAAAGACATAGCAGGAAAAGTTCAGAAAGACTACAGCTGGACCTGTGGACAGTTTCTTACAGGAGAGAGTAGTTCCAGTTCCAGATGATGGTGGTGGATTATCAAAATACCATACCAGATGCCATTGTGCTGTGGATGCAGAAATCTCAACCTGGACGAATAAAACCGAAACTATCAAAAACAAAGACTGATACCATAAGAGAGAAAACAAATGATTGGATCTGAAATAAAACAATGACCGTAGATTAATGCGCATGTTCAGCTTGAGTTTATGAACAGTAGCACTTTTTAGACACTCCCCAAAGCACATTTAGTTAAAATCATTGGACATCATTGGACTCTGCAGCAGAACGATAATGATAACTAGAAAATTCCTAAGGAAATTTTGAGTGTGCCTGACTCTGGCCCGTATATTAATAGCATGTCATCCTCTCAAGCAAGCTAGCTAGCTAGCGCTAGGATATTGATACCTTTTCATCCTCTTTAGCTAGCTATGTGTCTGTGTGTATGTGTATGTTCACAGTCAGACTTGTGAGAGGCAGGCTTTGGTTGTCTTGGCAATCAGGGCCAGGCCACAGCAGTTAAG
>NW_023340095.1:25849396-25854794 GCF_004916995.1 Morone saxatilis | reverse complement strand
GTATAAGCACATATATTTACAAGCATATTAATTTATTAATAATAATCATCAATATTATTATGATACTATATGTTAATTTAATTTAATATACTTTTGCAGTAATTTTCCTCTGGAAGCGTGATTAACTGATTTATTGTTTGTTGTTAATTTTAATACTTAAATACTGATTTTTCTTTTAGAGCCATCAACAACTGGGCCTATGGCCTTCCGGCGTGTCCAGCGCTTGTCTTCCCCCTCCCTCCCAAGTATAATACTTTAATCTCCTATAAAACAATCCCAATCCTGAAGCTGTATTGGATGATGATGAGCCATTGTCCATTTATTAATACAGGAGAGGACAGTAGGCCATGAGGCTGTCGTGGATTTTGGATGATTCTACCAATGGGAGACTTCTTCTATCTCCAGGGGGAGATGGTGCCTCGGACCTATGGACCAGCAGAGCCACCCTCACTGACTCAGTCACCAGCTCGTTAGGACCCCAAACTTGTTGGCTGCCTCCCAGACCAGCTGCCTCCTTCACCTCCTCCAGCCTGTCCCATGGCCTCCGGGGCCCACTCTTCCTCTCCCCTGGGCAGCTTCCTGGGCACAAAAGATGCAATATTTTTACCAGTCAGAAATAACAGTAACAGTTTTCTAGTTTTTTATTTCATGTTACATAACAAGCACCAAATTATTTACCACAATGCATACAGCACAGATATATTACTATAACACCAAAGCAGAGAAACTTTTTTTTTTAACCCATCTTAAGCACCTATAAAGGAATAAACAGCAAAGCTCTCTCTCCACACACATCCCTGGCAACTTCTTCTCTTCTCTCTCTCGTTTCTGCTTTTGTCATTCAAAGTGTAATTAAAACCAGTAATAACGTTGTGTGGTTTGTGTGTGTGGTGTGTGTTGTGGTTAGAAATGAAAATAATATATTAAAAATTAAAATAAAGTAAAATATAAGCGGTGTGTGTGATGTGTCTGTTAGAAAGAAAATAATGTTAAAATAAAATAAGTAAGCCGTGGACTGTCCCTATCTGTCTCTCTCTCCTTCTATGTCTTCTTCTGTCTTCTCTCTCCTCTCATCCTCTCTCTCCTCCTCTCTCTTCTCTCTCTCTCTCAAAAAGCAAAGTATTCCAAGTATAATACAATAAATCAAAGATATATACATTATTATTTACTTGGAACATCTATATAGTATTATAACAGTTGTGTTTTGGTTGTGGCGTGCCTCGTCAACCACTCCCCTCAGGTTGTGCCTATTCCCTTCCG
Source organism: Morone saxatilis (assembly GCF_004916995.1). Lineage (NCBI taxonomy): Eukaryota > Metazoa > Chordata > Actinopteri > Moronidae > Morone > Morone saxatilis. The sequence continues at coordinate 25,853,534 of NW_023340095.1, read as the reverse complement.
AGAATATTTTAATGAGAGTCCTCAAGCTTTCAGTCTGAGCCACTTGTTAGGTCTCTCTGATCATCTCTTTCTCTCTCTGGTTCCTTCTCTCTCCTCCTGTCTTCTGTCCTCGTTGGCTCCCTTCGTCTCCCGTCTTCTCTCCTCCTCCCTCTTCTCCTCGTCTGTCTCTCTTCTCCCCTCCGGTCTTCTCCTCTTCTCCTACGCTGTTCTCATCTCTCTTCTCCTCTTCGCACGTACGCCTTGTGTACTCTTTCGTCCTCTCCTATCTGCTGCCCTCTCGTTTCCTCTGTCTTTCTCCTTTCTTGTCTCTTCTCTTGTCTCTGTCTTCTCTCTCTTTCCGCCTTCTCCTCTCTCTGTCTTCTCCCTCTGTCTTCTGCTGTTCCTCGTTGTCCCTCTCTTCCCCTGTCTGTCTCCACTCTATTCTTCTCCACTCTATTCTTTCCTCCTTGTCTTCTGCTGCTCTCTGCTCTCCTCCTCTGACTCCATCTCTGTTGTCTCTTGTTCTCAGGACCAGAAACATTAAAGGCAAAATTGAGTTTCAACCACTACTATTTTATACATACACCTACCAATTCATAATGAGTGTCTATATAACCAATTATTTCCATCATAAGAGCCTGCTACTGCTTTTCAAACATCTCTCACACCTCCCCCTTTCCTTTCTTCTCTCTCACACACACACCCCACGTATCAATTATGATAAAAAATAAACTTATTAATTCAGCTATAAACGAAAGGATACAACTCTGAATAGCTTCTTCTACAGTAAATCCGATCAATATACTGTGATACTCACAGATACAAATAAACAAGCTGCCGCTTTGCCCCTTTTTTTTTCTGTTCCTTTGTTCTTCTTCCCGCGTCTGTAACTTTTTCCATTTCAATAAAAAAAAAATCGCCTCCGCCCACCTCGACCACAGACTGTATAAACATAAGATCATTGGCTAGACTAATCAGTGTAACCCTAGCTACGATATGAACCCATATGAGAGCGTATTTTAAGCTGTTTAGTGAAAATAGAGACAGACTTTAAAAGTTGTGATCGCGCCCAAGCGCATCTAAAGCTTCTGGCTTCCCAATTAAGTACCTTGATTAATTAATACACATTTAAAATGTGATGAATCAGTATAAACACCACATATAGACTCACAGAATTCATTGGACTTTCATTGGCGATCGTGTGCCAAGAAGTACCGCGAAAAGACCGGAAAGTGCGTCAAGCCGGAAGTCGATCGGGTAGGGACGCCGGCGCTAAACACCGTTCGAGTAGGGATGCCGGTACGTTATGTTACTTGTTCAAACTTTTGTAGTGTATTTATTTATATTGGGAACGGAGGTCTCACAATCTGATGGATAATTCCCTTAAAATGTCCATGTTTTCTTGTTTTTTCTTTCTCTAGGTTTTAGGCTTTAATCGTGTCAGAATATATAAATTCCTGACTGCTTCATAATTTACATTAACATAACTGGACACTACACACGGTAAACAGAGGGACACCAGGATGGCCATTGTAAGTCAAGAGTGTGCACTAATTTGTGAGAGTATACGGTGTCCCTGAGAGCTCAACACACTGCAAAACATAAGCAAATACACATTGCACAACGGAAGCCAGGGGACACTAAAATGTGATGAAGACGCTTGTTGTTGCCATGGGTTGTAATTCGTGAAGTTGTTGAATTAGGCTATCAGTAAAAAAATTAACTAAAATGTAAGTTGTCCCAGCAGCGTTCATTTCTTTTGTGTCCCCTTGAAACAGTTTCCATTGTCTCTTCATCTTGCAGCTAGGGCTGCACATTATGGTAAAAAACAAAAAAGTCATGCTGCTGTGATATTGGTTGGGCTCTGTACCAAACAAACATTCTTACATCTGGAGAAAAACATTTGTAGCCCAGGGCATCTCTTCAGAACTATAGTACTTCATTAAAATGCTGTTTTGTCTGACATTTTGCTTTTGTCAGAAAATTGTCACTTCTGGCATTTGGATGTTGCACTTACTGCAATTTATTTACAATTTACTGCAACATTGCAATTAATTATGCAGCCCTACTTGCAGCATTTCTGTATTTGGTTGTGTTTTCTCTGTTTTTTTCCAAATTCTACATGTATTGTCAATTTTCAATAACAATAAGCCCCCTGTTTCAGCTATAAATCTGTGTATATGGGTTTTTGGTAGTGTTGATAGATTCCGGTCCAAATCTTGACATTTTAGTATTTAATATTACATTTTAGTATTAGTATTTAAGTTCTATATATTGTGCAATAAATAGGCATAGCAATCACTCTCTACTTGTTGAAACCTGGCTATTGCATTTTGCTACTGTCTGATCTGGAGCCAAGCAATGTATATGATGGCAGCTAGGGCTATGTGATATAACAAAACAAACAAGAGAGTTGTGTTTCTTGGGCTGCTTTATAAAAACATATTGCTGACCGACAAAGTCAACAGAGCAGACACATACGTGTAATACACGGAGAGAGAAGCAGACGGGGCAAGCCGGGGGCAGGGGCTTCAAATAATGTTGATACTTAAGTAGAATTCAAAATGGTGAAATCAAAAATGATAGAAATATACCCCCTCCCCGCCAAATAGCCCCAGTAATTGGTATCGGTATTGGCCATTGCTGCTTCCAGTGATCCGTGATTGGCCCCAAAAACCCTGATCAGAGAACCCATAATACTGTTGGGAAGTTTAATCTGCAGTAATGCATCATGTTCTAAAAGAAGATCATATATGCACTATTTGAGAATTTACAGCATGTTATTTTTGAGAAAATGTATATCGAGGGGTATATTTTATATTGCAGCCTAGCCCAATAATATAGAGATATTATTTATAAGCCATAAGTGCTCATCAAAAACAGAAACTAAGGGCGTTCATACACAGCATCAGGAGCAATTTGGGGTTCAGTATCTTGCTAGCCAGGGATCGAACCGCCAACCTTCTAATTATAATTTAACTCTCAGTTGACAGTTTAGGAGTTACACCTAGCTAAAATACAGTCTAAACCAACAATCCTCTTATCATAAAGTTTCTAATATGCAGTTTTTGTTAAAACTTTTGCACATGCAGTATACCGGCAGGTGTTTCTATCATTTACTCATGGTTCAGACTTCTCGCCATGAAGGCGTGAATGTGCTACACACCTTTAGTAAACACTGTGGTTGGGAGTTGTTTGTGAGAGAGGCTAACATTGATTTTGTGTGTGTGTGTGTGTGTGTTTTCAGGTGCTGTGCAATAGAGCCAGGCTGGTTAGTTACCTCCCAGGGCTTCATGTTTTGGTGCATCGTGTGGCTGGAGACAGAGCCTTTTCTGCTGCTGGATCCTCGGGCTCTGATGAGCCCCATGTAGCCGTCACTCATTCTGACATGGGTATCTCATAATTCGTTTTGTTTTACATTTTAACATGAATTAGTTGATGATGAATTGTAAAGTGAGAAGCACATAGAATATGAAACATTGTAGCGTCATAATGCATATCTTGGTGCTCGGGCACCTTTTTAGGGCCCGAGCACTGACCGTGCGAAGGCCCTATTGTAATTGAAGGGGTTCTTTTTCTTATTTTTCTTTTAGTAACTTTGTAATCGCATATTTGGAGGCTTTCTTGTGTTCGAAAAGCTGTGTTGTCAGTCGTGGTGAAAAATTTTATATTCTATGTGTCGATTTCGGGTTGGCCACTAGGTACTATCATGAAAAGTGCGTTTAAGCTAATAATTTCCTAATTTAATTTTACCTTATATCCACGCGTTCGGTGAATGGAGCTGAATCTCCCCATATAGGCCACGCCCACTTCCGCCTATAATTTTTTTTCTGTTAGAGCGCGAAATGTCCAAAAACTACTTTTTTGTGTTACTCCTATACGCTTTGTCCGATTCGCACGAAAATTTTCATGTAGCATCTGGGGATCGTCCTGGCAAAAAAGTCATTCGAAGAATTATGATATTCCAAAAAATATGTCCGATTGACACCAAGCTTGGGTCCATAGTTCCCTGTGTCTTCCTTAGGCATTGTGCACAATTTCATGCCATTGCTCTTTAAAATGAAGAAGTTATTATCTCCGCATATAAAATGAAACTTGGTAGGATGCTTGCCCATGGCTCCCTGAGGCTCCCTAATAAATGTGTCAACGATCCGCCACT
>NW_023340095.1:25848055-25849296 GCF_004916995.1 Morone saxatilis | reverse complement strand
CAGAGGTAAACTGTTCCACAATGTCGGTGCACGGAAAGAAAAAGCCCGTTCACCAATAGAAAAGCCGCGCTGAGTTTGAGAGTTATGCAATGACCCATAATCATATGACATTTTGATTGATAAATGATACTGTGCATATAATAGAGAAATTGTCTTTGTTTAAGTCAGGACAACTCGGGTTACTTGTATCTTGTGTAATACAAATAAATCTTGCACATGAAGTTAAACTGTTAATTCTCTGCTTTTTGTGAGTCTGTGTCCCTAGGTGGTTGTGGCTCAGAGGTAGAGCGGGTCGTCCACTAATTGGAAGGTTGGTGGATTGATCCCCGGCTCCTCTCGCTGCATGTCAGTGTTCTTTAGCAAATACTGAACAGTCCATTTACCAGCAGAAACACTTAAAACTCAAATATGATAATATGGTCATCCATACACTTTACGCTTACTTTTAAAGAAAGGTCTAACTGCTCCACTGGTTGCTGCTCATTATGTGTTTGAATGGGGTGAATGTGGCATGTAGTGTACAGCGCATTGAGTGGTCAAAAGATTAGAAAGGCGCTATATGAGTACAGTCTATTTACCATTACTATTCTGGGCACCTTCAGTGAGAGTTTGTGATCTCTCACTATAGTCAGATAGCTAAAAGTTTAAGACAGATGGACATCAATTGAGGTGCACTGAGGCAAGAAAAATTAAACCATAACACTTGTCTTCATCTTTCTCAGTTACACCTGTGTGTATGTGTTCTCAAACTGTGATGCAGACAATCTTTAGATTGCACTGAATAAATTTGAATTGGAAAAAATATATATAGTTTATTTATTTAATAATTTATTAGATTACGCATTTGGACTGGGACTGTGCTGTGACCAAGCAACACATAAACATTTCCTGCACACTATAACTTGCTACCTACTTTGATTAGGTCAACACATTACTGCAGGCCAGCGGCTACTTTGTATCATGTACATTTATCTGTATTTTCCATTTATTGCACAACCAGTGAAAAGACGCTTATGTAGCATATATGAATGTTTTTGAGGGGGTATTTATCTAGGGTAATGTATTTTTTACCATGTTAGTTACTACAGTGATGTTTATATAAGATCTGGGCTATACATTGGGGCGGCTGTGGCTCAGAGAAAGAGGGGCCGTCCACTAATCGGAAGGTTGTTGGTTCGATGGTGGTTCCTTGAGCAAGATACTGAACCCCAAATTGCTCCTGATGCTGTGCATCAATGTGT
>NW_023340095.1:25846174-25848030 GCF_004916995.1 Morone saxatilis | reverse complement strand
TTCAATGGTAATTAGATATATGAGATGATACAAAGTGCCTTATGTTAGTGTGAGAAAGCCGGGTTATTTGGTAGCTGTAGACATAGTGTTAGGATCTAGAATGCTTGTGCATGGATATTCGCTAGTGTTGGGAATATAAGGTAAAAGATTATTAATGCCAAACAGTGTATAGAGTACATAGTATTTAAGAATATTTTGAGATAGTGGAATCTATGAATGAGTTAGTTTCCGTTCGATGGCTTTTGCCATCGCTAAGTGAATGTGTGTGAAAGGGCACAGATTGTAGGTGCAAGCAAGCATGTTTTTACATGTAGCATGACAGGAACTTTATCTGAATTTCATTATGCAACCTTGCATTTGTAAATGACAATAAAATAACCTTGAATCCTTGAATATTATTAGAGGTGTATAAGATGACTACTATCCAGAATAGCGATTAACATCTACTTCCCAAGCTCTTTATTGGTGCAAAGGGCCTTGCTGATCGTATGTGTAATGAACTCCATATCATAAAAATATTGACCTCAGATCACAATATTTCTCCCAGATAGACCCTTTTATGGAAACAAAACTTTTTTGGTTTCCTTTTATGGAAACCAAAAACGTTGGTCACAATAAAATAAAATAAGTTCACACGATGTTATTGCATAAATACCTCACTTGTAATAAATGACTGACTACATTTAAAACATTTATTGTTCTTTCTGTAAAACAGAAATTGAATCCATTTCTCAATTACTCTTTGAACGAGCTTATTCTGAAGAGTTATGGGTTAAAGTTGCTCTGTTGATTTATGTAAGATTTAATAGATTGACACACCAATATTAGAAGACATGGTCTTGTTTCTGAATTGTAATACTGACTCACAGCTCTCAATGCTCTCAAACCTATGTGTCTGGTTGGTAAATATCACATCCATGTTTCAAACAGCACCTTATATCCCTCTATTCTGTGTTGAACTACAATATATCCTTGACTCTGTTTCTAATATATTAACAAACAAGTTATTAGCTATTAAGACCTCACAAATAATTGTGAAAATACTTTGTAAAATAAGTACTATATATTTAAGCTTACATCTCATACATACAATGTGATGGTGTCTGTATTGCTTTTTTTTGCAATCGTATGTTTTAAATAAAACATACAATACAAATGTATTGTTTTGTGGATTTTTTTATTATGTTCTTTTTTTATTATGTTTATACATAAATCGAAGTTGTTTAAATTATCATTTTTCAATGTAAATATATTTTATGTCTTCTACAGTTTAATGTAACATTTGAAATAAAAAACAAAAACATGCACACTCCAGACCGATGGGAGGCGATAATGCATATTAGAATTGTTTGCCAACCGCCAAAAGAGACGAGCCTCCGTCATAACAGCGCATGCGTAAATTCAAGGTGAATCTAGCTTGGAACAATCAGAGAATGTATGTTAGTTTTGTGTTAACCCTAGCTTTGAAAGACCTCGGTCCTTATAAACGTCCGTATGAGTAATGAAAAATCTCCCATAACGCATCAGATAGAAATCGAAACACTAATTAATCAACACTGCCATTTATTAGTAGTTTGAACTTTGTAAAGTTGACGCCAGGTAAGTTTGTATTCTTGCTCATTTGTTAGCATACAGTAATAGTTAGCTGGAGCTAACGTACCGGCCTCCCTACTCGAACGACTTTCATGCTAACATTCTATATAAATTCCCTTTAACTACTAAGTTCAATGATCGTGTAATGGTTTCGGTTGATTTTAAGGTGTTAAAGTAAAGACGAACTTCTTACCTTTCTAACCGTGTATCGTTTTAACTATTTACTTTTGCTCCGTCTTTACTAGAGTCGGTAAAAGGATGCT